>NW_007728048.1:78568-135087 GCF_000696425.1 Galeopterus variegatus | reverse complement strand
CGCACGCGGCGGGGCTCCCGCGGCCGCCGCCCGGCCCCGCGCGCTCATTGGCCGGGATGTGTCTGCTCAGCGGCCGCCAACTTCTCCCGGATCCCACTGGTGAGTCCCGGGAGAGCGAGCTGGCACCGCCGAGCTGGGCGCGCAGGGTTCGGAGGGCGGGAGCGCCGGGCGCTGGAGCCGGTGGGACAGGGACCCGAGGGCGGAGGAGGCGTGCCCTGGGCCGGAGCCGCAGCCGGGACCTGAAGAGTGAGGGGAGGGCTCTGCGAGTGATGTCAGGTCGGCGCTCCAGGTTCATTTCCATAGCTGCCTGCAGCCTCTGCCTCGAGGAGTTATGTGTGGTTCCCGGGATCAGCGCTACCAATTTGCAGCGGTGCTGATTTGGGGGCTGGGAATTTGCCATTCCGCTGCACCCAGACACTGATTTTTTTTTTTTTAAAGCAAGGTTTGTTTTTATTTTGGTTTCTGTCGGATTTTCTCCTCGTGTGTAACTCACTTTTCTATTTTTACTTTTCTTAACCTGAAAATCTTCTCATTGTCCCACCTCTCCGTCTAGCTTTGAACCTTGATTTCCTATTATGTAATTTATGCGTAAATCACGCAAGGGTTGGTTGGCGTGGGTTGGGGGTGTTCTTTTGTAGATGAAAGTTTTAAGACCCTCTTTACTTAACACTTCCAAGTCTGTGTGTATTGCTTGAAAATACGGGTAATTATAATCGAACATCCGTCTTTAGCCTCTTGATCAAGTCTGTTCCTCCCGCATATATGATCCACATGACAATTTTATTAAACAGAAAATTAGTACCTGACATGCAGCGTCAGCGTTTGGAAGCTGCTATTCGGCAAACCTTCTGTGAAGGGGTGTAGCTTCATTCCCTTGCATTATTGCTGGGTTCCAGCACTTTAAAAAAAAAAAAAAGGAGTTTCTTAGACTTGAGGCTGTGTTTTTGGTTGTAGAGCAACACTACACATGGGAGTAATGTGGTTGGGACTTTGTGTCCAGAAGTGCATATTTCAGGCCAGAGGTACACGTACTAATTAAGTTTCGGGAAACAAGATCATTTATCTTCTCAGCTTCTCGTAGACACAATCTGAATATGGAGCCTGTTTCTCCTCTTCCTGTGCCTCAGTTTCCATAATGCAATCTGTAATTGCATGGCACAAACTCAGGGACTTGGAGAAATAAGTTAAGGTTGTAATAAGCTGTGGAGATGAAAATTGCTTAGACACACAGACTTCCCTTTAACAAATCAGTTATCTTCCGGGTTTGGTGATTTGCCTTTCTGATAAAGTGATGCTCGATTGGTATAAGAATTACTGGTTTACGTGGCTTTGAAATTCAGCTTATACTTAAGCAATATAATAATTTATTCTTTGGGCTGTGCTGTCCAGCTGAAGTTTGCAAGGTTCTTGTTGGGTTAGACCTCCTAATTCTCTATTTTCTTCTGTGGTGATGTCTACTTTTTGATTTAAACTGTTTAACACATCTCCAGTTGAGGTGAAACATTTTAAGAATGTAGATAAATAATTGCATATCCTGCTTTATATGGGACTACAAATATCAACTTTATAATTTTTGGTATTCTTTTGTTTACTTGTCCCCTTTTAAATGTGGTTGGGTGTGGTTGAGCTGGATATTCAGGTTACATGGGGTTAATGGTACATTCGATCCTGAGGCTCAAGATTCTGACCGCTATTTTCTTAAAAGAAAACAATGAATCATCTAGAATTAACTGGAAATGAATGACAAAGTTAATTAGGAGGTTAAACTTGCATCATTTCTGCCTTTGTTCAATGCTTTTGAAAAATGCTACTTAGGAGCAGAAGACTTCTTTAAAGAATTTACAGAGCATTTACAAGAGGGGCAAATGGAGAAAGTTTGGAAGTGATCCAAAAATGATATTCTTTTGGTGCAGGTAAAAGGACTAAACAGCCTCAGTCACAGCCTTAATGTCCCTGTAACTATTTCTGCAGCCTTAGGTGCCTAACCGTTAAGAGCACAGCTGCCCCGGTACCCCGATCTCAAGGGTAAGGAAGAAAAGCCAGGGTAAAGTAACCCGAAGGGAGAGAGAAATGCCTGCCTACTAGCTTTACTCAACCAGGGAAACCTCGGGGTACCCAAGAGCACCTTTAATTTAACCCCGTGGCTGCCCTGGTTCGCTGCCCCAAGTTTAACTTTACAGAGACACCAATAAGTCGTTTCTGAGAAAGAACACAAAGAATGATGTGGGTCATTTTATACCAGTACAACATTTCTCTAGATTGTCTTCTGAAACATCACTGGAGTAGGGGGAGAAATATTTAAGAAAGGAAAATAGTCAAGCAAATGTGATTGATGTTCGGATGTTCTTTAGGCCAGTCTTGAAATCTGGGGGGACTGGGGAAATTACTCTTTTTATTGTTTACCTCTGTGTGGTGTCCGGGTGTTACAATTGTTCCCATCTTTTCTTTGCCAACCACCACCCCTATTAAAATAGGACTAGGATCAATGCAATTCCATATCATAACCCCAGGTGCTGAGACTAAGCCAACATGAGTTACATAACCATTAAGTAAGATATTTTAACATTCAGGTACATCACATTCCACTTTTATTGAGCAGACACAGTTTTCATTGTGTGATAAAATATTTTTATTTGATCGTCTGCCCTTGCTTATAGCCTCATGTAATCAAGGAGACATCATGCTTAAGACCTTGTATCCAGAAATTTAAAGTCCACTTGTGGTTCACTTATTAATAACTCACTGGGGAGGTTAAATTCCTAGTTACCTGCTGGATCTCCCTGACAACTCTTCCAATGTAGAATCTGTTTGTACTTTCTCCTATGCCTCAGTTTCCATAAAAGACACCCTCAGGAAGTTGTGTATATTCAGCAAAGATCTTTAACTATAAGGGCATTTCTGGGCAGTCACTTCATCTAAAAAACTACGTTCTGATTAACCTGTATTGAGCTATAAACAGCTAACCTGTTAGTTTAAGATGTCTTCATGCAGTCATGCAAAAAAAACTGAAGTCTGTTCTAAGCTTTGGTGACTGATAAACAATCACTAGGCCCTTAAAAAACATTTAACACTAATATTAAAATTTTAATATTTAGGCTTGTGTCTCCTTAATTTTTCCCCCTAAATTTCTGCAATAAGATAGAAAATAGCTTTTATTGCATGGTAGTTTTGTTTCAAACAATGACCAAATGTGTTTTTTACAAGGAACATTGACTAGTTGTGCAGCCTTGGGCAAGTTACCGGACTTCTCTGTGCCCCTGTTTCCTGAAGTATAGAATTGGAATACCAGTATCCATCTCATGAAGGTTAAGTGAATTAGACACTAAGAATCATGACTGGCAAGTGGGAAGTACTTAATAAGTGTCAGCTATCATTAGTAGAGGTATTAATATTATTAATTTAAACACAAATTAAATATATATCTTAACAATTGACCTGCAAGGTAGATTTATTTTTTTAATCATGTATTTTTTTCCTCCTTCAGTTGCACAAGGAAACATTAACATTAATAAGGTTAATATCTCTCATCCCAGGGTGTAGACCACTCAGTTTCAGAATGTTGTGTACCTAGTTAATAGATACCTATATCAGCAGTAATAGTAATTTTGAGCTAAAAATAAAAGTTGTTTTTATGACTAAAATAAACTACCTCAAGTGTTTATTTCTATTTGTATTTCAAATTATTGCTTAGTCAAAACCTCAAGATATTATTCATTGATTTTTGAGCTTATAAAGGAAGCTACTGGAGCAAGATATAAAGTTAACCTTTGACGTTGGTCCAGAGTTCAAAAGGGTGAATTTAAAACTTTCTTAATGATGGTACAGCAATTATTTGCTTCTGAACTGTTGAAATAACCCTATGTGAGTATTTAACCAAGTCTCTGTCTAACTTTGCCTGGAATCTTTAGTGATATATCAAAAAAACAAAAAGTTATGACTGGGACCTGTCAGCTTCATCTGTTTCTGTATTGTTTCAGCATCAAAATTTTGATTTTTCAACAGAAAATTTTTATTTCTAATTTAAAGTAAATTAACCTTTTACTTTTATTCAGCCACATTAAGCATTTGGAAAATTGTATATACATTTTCTCTTTTTACCTATTTATTTGTTATTATAAGTATTTTCATTTTTTGCAGATTTTAGGTGATGGGCAGATCAGAAAGTCAGATGGATATAACTGATATCAACACTCCAAAGCCAAAGAAGAAACAGCGATGGACCCCACTGGAGATCAGTCTCTCGGTCCTTGTCCTGCTCCTTACTGTCATAGCTGTGACGATGATAGCACTTTATGCAACCTATGACGGTGAGTTCCTCCCACACCTGTGCATACAGAAAGCCAAAAGAGGATGAAGACTTCGTCTTCCGTTTTTACCATCTACCTAACAAATATAGTAAGGGTAGAGACACTTAAAGAGGGTGATATAAAAATTCATTTATAAAATGTAACATCAGTATGTCAAAACAATTACCTTTGACTAAAGTACAATGTCTTTTATGTCTGAGCTGAGTTGTGAATTTCCAAGTATATTTAGTGCACTCATGCTTACTTTATGAGAATTCTTTTATTTATTAATTAATTTTTTTTTTTTTTTTTTTTTTAATTAATTTTTTTTTTTTTTTTTAATTAATTTTTTTTTTTTTTTTTAATTAATTTTTTTTTTTTTTTTTAATTAATTTTTTTTTTTTTTTTTAATTAATTTTTTTTTTTTTTTTTAATTAATTTTTTTTTTTTTTTTTAATTAATTTTTTTTTTTTTTTTTAATTAATTTTTTTTTTTTTTTTTTTTTTACATTTTATGTTGTTGTGGAGCAGTTGGAGGGAAGGGGAAGAAAGAAGGAAATAGGGTGGGGAGAAGTAGGAAGGGGGAGGGGCGGGGTTGAGGCCTGTGGCACCCCTAATGTATAATTTTATTTAATTGGAGTACGCACAATTTTATTCCCAACTTTAGTAATATCATTAGTCAACTTTTGTTGTGTCATTGAAATTCTAAACGAGCTTCACAGGAATTTAAGAAGTCTGGTTTGAGTCTTGGAAGTTTTTCACAATAAAAATTAGAAAGATTGGTTCCTTAAATGGGAAAAAAGTGATTACCAGATTAAAACAACTGCTTATTTCAACTTAATAGGCCTATGACTTAGTTGATAGAGGGGATATAATAACATTTTTCTTTATAATAAAAATTTCACATTTAGAATTTGCCTATTTTATTTCCCTATATTCATTTCTAGCCACTGATAATGATATATTACTTAGTTTTTAGTTCTTGCTTTAAGGAGCTGCATAATTGGTGGCTTTTAAAAGAACAAAGGGTAAGGAGAAATTAGAAAAAGTGTGTTGCAAATATTTATGCATATACCCTCCTTTTTCTAGATGGTATTTGCAAGTCATCAGGCTGCATAAAGTCAGGTAAGAAATGGTTTTCAAATTTGATAGTTTTACAATTAATGTTTAACATTTAAAAATCAAATGCTAATGTATATCTCTACATTTGCTTTGTTTATGCTCTTATTCGCTATAGATCACTTATTTATGTGTCTGGTTTTATAGCCAAGGAAAATCAAAATATATTTAAATATTAAATTAATTAACTTGTTTATTCTAAAAAATGACTCACGGTTTTCAGTCCTGGGGTGTATGGTAGGGCAATGGAGAACAATCACTCTATTTTTATGGAGACTGCCATGTATTTGGAGAAAGAAAATGAACACATATGAAATGGCGAGCATCATAACATCAACTATTACATTTCTCAACACACATCATTGGAGGGACGGCAATCAGAAGGGAGTGATATGTTGGTGGAGAAGTTGCTATTCATGAAGGGGCTTGAAGAGGAGCTAGGATTTGGAAGCAGAAGTGCAGACAAGGGAATTCCAAACAAGGACAAAGAATGACAAGAGTAAATCATGTTACTAAGAAGTAGTCAAAATGTAGCTCTGATAGATAGGGGTACATTATGGAGAGCCCTGAAAGGCCTTGATGTTGTAATGAAGGAGAAACAGATATTTTCTTGAATGGGAGAGTGATGAGACAAAAGTCAAAAGATGCTTGTGGGAATGCTGGGCTAACTGGATTGAGTGAGAAACAGTAAGCCTTGGAGGAAGGTGAGCAGGTGGGGAGTGCTGCTGTGATCCAGCTGTGAGCTGAGGAGGTCAACCTGTGCGGGGTAAGAGTGCTGTTGAGACAACAGGAAGGAAAATTGGGTGACTTGATGGAACTGACTTGCGAAATTGTTACACTTCTCACTGTAACAGGGATGAAAAAAAGATTACTCAAAGCAGCATGAATGCAATGAGAAGCCCGAAGGGACTGCACCTCAGCAAAACTCCTGTTAGAAGGAGAAAACTGGGTACAGCCCCAATTCAAAGTTAGCTTCTGTTTTTTATTGTAAAGACAGGGAAGTTTCACAAGAAAAATCAGTTGATTCAATCATTTCAAAAGGACACAAAGACATGGGCAGTGTGACAAAAGTTATCCATGGCTAAATATAGCTTAAACAATGGAAACTAGTAACATCAGTAAAATCACATGACATTCCAAAGTACAATTTATGAAAAGCTAAGTTGGTCAAACTGATCATTATCTAAAATATAACCTCTCCATAAATGATTTAAGCAAAAGTTACATTCTTACAATTAAATCTAAGTATAATTGTCTCTAAAGTTTCTACCAACAGACAACTTGCCCTTAGCAAACATTTTTTTACATCTTTCCCTTCAGCAATTCTTAAAATCTCTTATTAGGATCAGTATGACAACCACCTGTTAAATCTAAAATCATTAAAGTATACAATCCCATACCTAAGCAGTGATTAGAGTTGATTAGATGGGCTGTTGCCACGTTATCTATGGGCCTTTGCCCCCTGGCCAGGGACTGTTGCCTCACACATGTATTACCTAAAAACCCTATTCTAGAAATCAAATGAGAATCAAGATTCCTAACCCTCCATACTAAATGTAACGAAGGATACAAATGAGTTAAAAATGACACCTAGTTTAAAAACCCAAGGGACTGAGGAAAGTGGTGGCGGCTCATACAGAAATGGAGAAATTAGGAGATGGATTTGGATGTGTTTGGTTTAGGACAGGGGTAATATCCAGGTGAGAATGGACAGCATGAAGGCAGAAATGGGGAGGAGTAAGAAGCTGGAATTTGGATTTGAGATCTGTCAGCTTAGGGGTGATGGTGGAAGCCTTGGGAGTATTTGAGTTCCCAGAAGGAGAAGAGAATAGGTGCATGGGCTGAATCTAAGGCAACATCAATAATTAAGGTAGAAGGAAAATAAAGTCAGAAAAAGAAACAGAGAAGTATATGGAACTATGTAAGTCACATCAATTAGAGTGTGGTGAAAAAACAAGGTCATATGTCCTCTCTTCAAGGAGAAAGATGGTAGCTGGGTACAGCACCCTGGGATATGAACACAATACGTATGCCCTTTAACAAGAGATTCTAAACCTCCTTTCTAATGTCTACATGTCTTCCAAGAAATAAAGGGTCCCAAATAATTTTAACCGTTTTCTGTTGGATATTCTTATCTGGGTTTTTGTTATTCACTGAACTTTGTAAAATAATGATGGGATAATATCTCGGAGTTCTAGCATATGGTTTGATGTCCTGAATATGTGCCCTTTACTTTTCTCCATTGCTGTGTGGTAGGTTTTTTGCTCTGGGTCTCAAGTGCAATGGCCATACACCCTGAGATTTGACATGGGGCGCTTGAGGGAGACCTGATTTGGACACCATCTGTTTGCTGTTCAATATAAGAACATGCTTGTTTCCTTCCAAGGGCTTTCTCGGAAACAAAAGAAGTTCCTTTATTCCCCAGGGGAATTGCTGCACAGGTACATTGGCTGAGAGATATCCAGGGTCACTGTGCACAAGTTGGTAGGTGCCCAAGTTGTCAAAGTTACCATTTACTCCCATGCAAGATCCTCCCTCTCCTTTCTCTATCTACAGCTACCTATTATAAATTCATTCCTGTCCTGTTTTGAGAAACTTCACTTATTTAGCTCTATTTCACTGTATTGGGTTCTAGTGGTTAGTTCCTTTGTCCTTAATATACTTGACATGTCTTTTTAAATCTCTTAATCTATAGGTTCTCTCTTCTCTCTCTCACTCTTATTTTCTCTTTCTCTCTCTCTCTCTCTTTTTTAATGCATTTTATTTTGGAAGAAACTGGATCCTTTGACTAGGTGGGCATATTTTTGTAAACTCCTACAGGTGATTTTTGCCCCAGAGATCTACACAAGTTCCTCTAACAATACCCATCCCAAGATTTCAGATTCCATTTGGAATCTTGACTTAATGTTTAGGGATATAATTTTTAAATAGTGTCTGACAAGTCTCAACTCATTAAAATATATTTAACTGCTATCCTTTAATTGTAGCTTAGAAATCATACCAAACGTAAAAATACCTCCCAGAACTGTATCTTGGCAGAGAAATGTACACAGTAGAAATAGCTCCAGTGGTAAACAAGGTTGCCGTTCATTTAGCTCTGTTGGTTCATATGCTATTAGAATACTTAAATATTATTGGTTACTATTCTTCCTGGGGGAGAAAATGAAGATTATGCACATCCTCCTGGATACACTCTTCACGCCTGTGCACATACACACACACTGTCAGGAAATTTTTTTCTGCTTCAGAAAATACAACTATTTCTTTTAGAAGTTGCTGCAAATTAGGAAAACTTCTAGAGGAAGTCTTGGACAGAAGCAAGTAATCAAGAAGAGTGAGAAGAGTGGAGTGGATAGAAAAAAAGATGTTGACAAAAATATAAAGTATCTTACCAGCCATTTTATAGATCATTTTTAAAAACTTGGGAGAGTTCAAACCTGAGCATAGAAATTCTTGAGAATTGGAAAAGTGGGTATATATATCCAATGTGCTTGCTTTAAGTGAAAGTTGGTTTCAACTTGAATCTTTCTCCTAGTGGAAGGGAATGTCACGGCAAGTGTATTCTCTCTTTGATCTTTTGAAGTCAAGTAATAGAAGTCAAGCCATACCAAGGTAAAATAAAATATTGCAGAAGGTTGTGGATCATCTTGAAATTGTCTGGGGTTATGTGTTTTAAATCTGAGCATCTGTGATTTAAATATTTATAATATGTATGAAATGATGTTTATAATAATACTTTAAATTAACTTGCCCATGTATGAAATGCATCAGTATGAAAGATTATACCAGAACTAAAGTAAAACAAATACTACGTACCAAATAACAGCTTAAGGCAGGGTTCAAAATCCTACTATTGAAGTATATTATTCATTACTTCTTCCATATAACATTGTCAAAATCTTGGACAGACTTATCTATATAAGTCTAAATCTTGAAATTGGCTTCCATTGCATTGTAACCTCCATAACTCAGAAGATTTCAAGGGATCTTGTGCTTTAAATCAGGGTTTCTCAACTTCATCACTGTTGACCTTTTGGAGTGGATGGTTCTTTGTGTGGGGCTGTCCTGTGCATTGTAGGATGTTTAGTAGCATCTCTGGCCTCTAACCACTAGATGCCCAGTAGTAGCCCCCTCCAAGTTGTGACAACCCAACAATGTCTCTAGGTGTTACCAAATGTTCCCTGGGGACAGCAGAATCATCTGTGGTTGGGTACCACTGGTTTAAATGATCTCAGGAGGTCATCAGTGCTTTCCCTTCTGTGGTAGGCAGAATAATGGCCATCCAAAGATCTCCAGGTCCAATTCCCTGGACCTCTGAATATGTTACCTTATATAGCAAAAGGGACTTTAAATATAGGATTAAATTAAGGCTCTTGAAATGGGGAGATTATCCTGAATTATTAGAGTGGTCTTAAATAATCACAAGGATTCTTATAAGAGGAAGGGAGCAGGAGGGTCAGAACCAGGGAAGGAAATTTGACAACGGAAACAGAGGAAGCAGAGGTCCGAGCAGTGCAGCCAGGAACCAGCGAATGTGTGCTTCTTCCAGAAGTTGGAAAGCAAGAGGAATGTCCCCTAGAGGAATGTCACCCAGAAGTACCGCAGCCCTGCTGACCCTCTTTAGACTTCTGACCTTCAGAACTATAAGATAATAACTGTGTGTTTCAAGCCACTATATTTGTGGCAACTTGTTATAGCAGCGATATGTAATTAATACACCCCTCCATAATTCTTTTATTTTAAGGCTGTATTTGAAGAGTTAAAACACACGCACACACACACACACACAAGCATTTCCCATCAAACTGCTGTTTTATTACTAAATCGAGGTGTGTAATATAGAGGGATAGGGATGGGATGCTAAAATAGATTAATAGGGAGTGCTGTGGTTTCAGTGCGTCCTTTCCAAAATTCAGACATTGCCAATGTGATGGTATCAACAGGTGATTAGGCCATGAGAGCTCCTTCCTCGTGAATAGAATTAGGTGTTCTTATAAAGAGGCTTCCCCCCCCCCCTTTTTTTTTTCTCTTTGGTGGCTGGCTGGTACAGGGATCCGAACCTGTGGCCATGGTGTTAGAAGGCTGCGCTCTAACCAACTGAGCTAACCAGCCAGACCATGAAGAGGCTTGATGGAGAGAGTCGGTTCACTTTTGCCCTTATACCTTCCACCATGTGAGATGTAGCAAGAAGCCTCACCAGATACCAGTGCCTTGATCTTACACTTCTTAGCCTTCAGAGTGTGAGGAAATAAATTTTTGTTCTTTATGAGTTACCCAGTCTCAGGTAATTTGTTATAGCAGCACAAAACAGACTAAGACAAAAGTAAGTATAATAATAGACTAGAGGAGGCTAATAATGGGCTAATAGAATATAATAAAATAAAAATAAAATAGAATAATAATAGCTAGCACTTAGGTTATTTGTCCGGCACAAATTGTAAACAGATTACATGTATTAACACATTTGAACCTCCCAGCCCTGTGAAGTAGGTACTCTTATACCTTTTTTTGCAGGTGCACATACTTGGGCTGGGATTCCTAACCCAGACAGTCTGGCTCCAAAGCCTATATTAATGACCACTTTTCTGTGTTGCTTCAAAGGACATCAGGAGTCTGTCAAATTTTTAATACCCTGTGTCTGTATGTACAGTTTATGAGAGTGGATTGCCTCCCCTCCTGCTAGAATGTGGCGCTAAAAGACATAAGATGGCTCTCAGAGAGTTGAAATAATTAAACCAGACTGAGAAATAGGAGAATAAATATCTCAGGCCCCAGAAACCAGCTACTTTACTAAGAACAGTGAACAACTTTATCAGTGAATTTTGTACATCAGAATACAGCAGGGAGTTGTGGGGTCTAAAGGAACAAATGGTAGCAGTGTGGTTGTAAACCATCTAGGGACTAGAGAAGCCAAGTTAAGATACACGAGCAGTACAGTCCACAAGAGAGCCCACTCAGAATCGTGCAGGTTCGGGCTGCACAGTCGTCTCTGGCAGCCCAGAGAGACAGACTTGTGGAGCATTGAGACCTGGGTGACTCACCTCTCAGAACTATCCACTCTTTAATTCTGTTCTTATTAAGCAAAATTTTGATGAATATTTAATTATTAATACTAGGAAAGGGGGTATCCTATTTACTTGATATATTCAGCATGGTAAGATAATATATTAACATTCTGAGTTAACTATCACTTTTGTGTGGCTTGAGCTATAACCCTTGAAATAAACTGAACCTTCTAAATGTCTAGTCATTTCTGCAAGGGCCAGATCATAGTAATGTCCTAGGTGAAGTATCTTGGCACCAGCTGGCTTTATCCCGGCCGTAACTTGGCATCTCTGCCTCACCATCGACCATGGTCTCTCCTTTCTTGCCTAATAACACTCTCAAACCTCTGAAGAGAAATGGCACAACTACATGCATATAGGAACAAATTCAGACTGACTTTTGGGGCTGCCATCCTTATAGCAACTTCTTTCAGTGTACAAGATGAAGCTATTTTATTATGTAATTAAGTTTGAAAAAATCCTTCAGGCAATAAGAATGCAGCAGGTGTCTCAGTGGAGAGACCACTGAAACACACTTTTGTTAATTTAAATGTGGCATGTGGCAGTTTGCTTTGGGCGCCTTCTCTGACACAGTTCCTTTAACAATTGGGTAGCGATACTTGCCTTAAAATTTCTCCTGTCAAATTAGCATCTGCGAATAAAATCCTTTCCAAGAAAGGAAGTTAATTATGTGATAAATACACACATGTATTACATGTTTTTCTTACGGACTAGCCTGTGGCCTATCCATGTATAAGATGTTTTTCTTATTTTCTGGGGAAATTTTCAGCAGTGGTGCACCATCATTTTTTTATGCATGGTTAAGGAATGGAAAACATAGATAAGCTAAATATAGTGGCTAAAAGGAAAGAAAATTAGCAATGTCTGGTAAATTTAGTGGGAATACAAAGATTTGCTTTACAGCTACAAAAATTGTCTATTTGTAAAGGGGGTGGATATAAATTGTAGCTTAGGCTGAGATAAGGACCCTGCTTTTACACTTAAAATGTGGGGGCCGAGCCCGTGGCACACTTGGGAGAGTGCGGCGCTGGGAGCGCAGTAGCGCTCCCGCCGCGGGTTCGGATCCTATATAGGGATGGCCGGTGAGCTTACTGGCTGAGCGCAGTGTGGCCGGTCTCAAAAAGGACAAAAAAAAAAAAAAAATGTTAGAGTGGGAGACATGGGAAAATCCTTCTGTAGTTGAATGGTCCTGCCTTGTCCAGCTCGTCAGCAAAACCATGGGGTAGTGAGGTGCTTTCTACCAAGCCTTTGATATGATATGAACTCAAGTTGTTAAAATTAATAGATTATTTAAGATAAATTGAGAAACACAGAATTAAAAAGACCATGAGAGGAAAGTTGCACAAACCCTTGAATTCTGAAAATTTTAATTCTTTAAGACCATTCAGAAAACGAGATTGGGTGAAGGGTTGGGAGTGGCTTGTTTTGATCCCAATTCTGGACTAACTGAAAAACAGAATAAATTTTCTCTGTTCAAAAACACCTTCACCCCACTCCTACTAAAAGGGCTATGTATTAGTCAGAGTTCTCCAGAGAAAGAGAACAAATAGTTTAGAGAGAGAGAGAGAGAAGAGGAGATTTATTATGGGAATTGGCTAATGATAATGGAGGCCAATAAGTCCCATGAAATGCTGTCTGCAAACTGGAGGACCAGGAAAGCCAGTGGTATAAATCTCAGTCGGCCTATGAAGTCCTTTATTTTTTCCCCCGGTGGCTGGCCAGTAGGGGGATCTGAACCCTTGACCTTGGTGTTACGTAACTGAGCCAACCAGCCAGACGTTTGAAGTCCTGAGAACTGGGGGAACTGATGGTGTAAGTCCCAGAATTGGAAGGCCCCAGAACCCAGAGTTCTGGTGTATGAGGGTAGAAGATGAATGTCCCACTTCCAGAAGAGAGAGAATTCGCCCTTCTTCCACCGTTTTATTCTAGTTAGACCCTCAGTGGCTGGGATGATGTCCACCCACATTGGAGCGGGCAAGCTGCTGTACTCAGTCTACCCATGCAAATGATAATCTCTTCCAGGAACATCCTCACAGACAAACCAGAAATAATGCACTATCAGCTGTGCGTATCCCTTAACCTCATCAAGTTGATGATGCCTAAAATTCACAGGCTATAATAAAAGAGATAGACAGTACCAAGTATTAATGAGGATGGTGACAAACTAAACCATACATGGCTGGTGGGAATGTATATTTCAATACATTCCAGCATAAAATGTTAAGAACCATTTTGGAAAACGGTTCAGCAATTTTTACAAACAGTTCAACATTATAACACCAAGGCCCACCGCCAAAAAAAAAAAAATAGAAACAAAAAATTTAAACATGTATTTTCCACACAACCCAACAATTCCACTTCTGGGTATTACCTAAGAGAAATGAAAACACATGTCCTCAGGCCGGCCGGTGGCACACTGCTACAGTGCGCCGCTTGGGAGCGCAGCGGCGCTCCCGCCGAGGGTTTGGATCCCACATACAGACCGGCCGCTCACTGGCTGAGCGAGGTGCGGGCGCAACACCGAGGATTGCGATCCCGTTGCCGGTCCCGGTCCGGTACGGGCGCGACACTGAGGGTTGCGATCCGTTGCCGGTCACGAAAAAAAAAAGAAAAAAAGGAAAAAAAAAAAAAGAAAAAAAAGAAAACACATGTCCTCAGAAGGATTTTTGATTGTTCATTACAGCATATGCAACAATATGGGTGAACCTCAAAAACCTCTATTATCTAAGTGAAACAAGCCAGACACTAAAGAATACATGTTATATAATTCCATTTATATGAAATTTTTAGAAAAGGCAACACTATAGAGGCAGAAAGCAGGACAGTGGCTGCCTGGAATTGGGGGTGGAGCAGGGACTGACTGCAGATGGACACAAGGGAACTTTGTGGGTTGATGGAAATTGCTCTAAAATTGGATTGTGATGATGGTTGTACAACTATGTAAATTTACCAAAAATCACTGGGTGAATTTTATGATGTCAGTTAACAACTCAGAACTGTTGAAAACAGACAAGAAGTCACCCTCATCCCTTTTTTCCATCTCTCCAATGTCCATTTTTAAGTAATTATCTTATATTTTGATCTTAGTAAATGTTGAGTTCATTGAAATCCATTTTCACAATTCAAGTGATTATGTGTAGTTTTCAATGTCTACCAGATCTTCACTAAATAAAAAGTTTCCCAGTTTGAGTGAACTCCTATTATTTGATTATATTAGGGTTGTACTGATGAAAAGTTTATGGAAATAGTAAATCAACTAGGAAGTTAAAATGACTTCAGGATTAGGTACTGAAGCACTGTTTGCATGCCCTGGGATTTCACCTACAGGGGAAATCAGAGAGAAGTGTGGCCAGGTGTACCAGCATCTGAACCAAAGCCAGACCACTGGCTCTACCAGAGCAGTTAGCAGGGGTGGTCCTGCTTCTGGAAAAATGTGTTGGTTCTCATACAGGGGCTATGAGATATTTCCCTTTTCACCTTGACTGATAGAAAGTCAAGAGCTAAATTTGTTTGTAACCTGTAATTATAGGACCTCTTTGTATAAACGTAATTTATTAGCATTATTTCTGTCCCTGTTTTTCTTTCTCATCTAATGTATATGTGTTTATTTTATGTATCCTTGTAAGGCCACTTTGAATTCTTTTAGGAACAATGGAGATTAATAATTAGTTGAATAGAATATAGATAAATTCCAGCAAGAGATATGTGCAGGAGAAGGGCTGTTAAATTATAAACTTTGTTTCAAAGAGATGAAAATGTTATGAGGCACAATCTTAAAATGTTATGAAGGCACAATCTTTTGAAAGCTTACTGCTTGTTTCTCCACTAAGCCCACTTTTAGCATAGGAGAGCTAAGATGTAAGTTTTGGCCACATCCTGTGTTGTTGTGTGGTATTAATTCAGTCAGTTTAGCTTTCTGCATTTCATTTTCCTTATCTGCAAAATTAGAATTAAAAGTGTCTCATTTTACAGAGAAACAGCAAAGACCAATGACAGCCCATTTCATGTTACCTGTGCTTCAGGGAGATGCACTGTAGGTGTAATGCACAGATATGTTTTCTTTAACATTGTATTTCATGAGAATTACAAATGCACCATTTAAAGCTTTTTACTGAGAATAAAAAAGCAAACAATATATTTATAAAGAGAAAAGTGTGGCCAGTGAGAAAGAGAAAGAGAGAATGTAGTAAGTACATTTTAGATATTCTCAGGTAAAAATGTGTCATCCTTTATTAATACTTTCTTTGCTATGCTCTAGCTTGGCATAGGGGGTGACAGTTCAGGCTTTGAATCAGTTAAAATGAACACAGTTAGAAATGAGCACTTGAATACATGTTTCCTGTAAAGCAAAACCTACCAACAGACACACCTTGATTTGAAAATGTAGCCACTCTGTGCTGACCCCTACAGACCCACACTGTTAACCCTTCCCTCACCACTGACTAACCCCTAAAAGTAAATAAGCCAGAGGTCTGCAGCAAGAGGAGAATGACTAGATCCTTGCTATTCAAAGTGTGGTCTGTGGACCAGCAGCAGGGAACTTGCAAAAAAATGCAGATTCTCAGGCCCCCCCCAGACCTACTGAATCTGCAGCTGCATTTTTAGTGACGTCCCCAGGAGATTATTCTGCACAATAAAGTTTGAGAAGCACTGAATAATAGTGATTTTTAACTATGGCTGCTTGTTTAGGTAATTTGGGAAGCTTTTAAAATATATCTATGCTACTAGGCCTTCTATCCTTCCCAGACACACACAGTTCCTATTCAAGAATGATTTCTGCTGTGTGTGTGTTAGGAGGAAAAGCAATTTAAGTAAATAAATAGATGTTAAGGTGTATACATATTGCCTGGATATTTGCATTTTTTAAAGAAGTTCCATGTTAACCAACTGATTGCTTTGACGGGTGCAATTACAGACTGTGTACTCAGTGAAGACTTTAAGTTAGAGCCGGAGAGACACTGGCCTTGTTTTTCTGCTAATCATGAAGAAGCAGACCTGGAATGCCTCCTGAATTTCCCCAATGTAATGTAGTCATGAATGTTTTCATGGAGACCTCAGAACAACTTCTTTCCTTATCCACTCACTCATTCATTTATTCCTTCATCTATTCATTTATTCAATTTTATCAAAAACATTAACTGGGGCCGGCCCGGTGGCGCACTGCTACAGTGCACTGCTTGGGAGTGCGGCGGCGCTCCCGCCGAGGGTTCGGATCCCACATACAGACCGGCTCCGCTCTCTGGCTGAGCGAGGTGCGGGCGCGGCACCAAGGGTTGCAATCCCGTTGCTGGTCTCGGTCCGGTACGGGCGCGACACTGAGGGTTGCGATCCGTTGCCGGACACGAAAAAAGACCAAAAAAAAGGAAAAAAAAAAAAACATTAACTGAGCACCTTCTAAATGTTGAGCACTTTTCTGGACACTGGGAATATGAACTCTAATACCCCTTGCCCTTGAGAAAATGATAGTCTGGTCAGTATGACAGATCAATAATCAAGATCACTGTGCGGTTTGGTAAGTGCCCTAACAGATATGCAGAATGTGCTACATGCCCTCGAGAGAGAAACACCTAAACCAGACCAGGCTTGGGAGTAGGTGGGTGGAGTGATAGTAGCAGGCCAGAACATTCCCAGGATGCGACATCACCCATTAAGTTCTGAAGGATAGTCGGGGATTGCCTGACCAGTGAAACATAGGACAGTGTATGCATAGGCTGGGTGCAGGATGGAAGTGAGAGCTTGGGGAGTTTAGGGCCTGCCAGTGGTTCATGGTAGCTGGAGTGTGGTTTGGGATGCACCAGGCTAGTGGGCCGTGATGCTGCAGAGGGGCCTTAAATGGCATGCCAAGTGGGTTGCCATTCCTCCTCAAGACTATAGAAAATAAATAAAATAAAAATGTTGCAGGGAGCATCTAAAGGATTCAAAGCAAGGGTGTGGTGTTCTCAAGTTTGCCTGCTGTCTAGCTCAGGCCAGGTGAAGTGGTACCCAAACAAGGGAATAGCATTTCAACATCCCTGGTGTGAGGGAGAGCTTGGCAAGATTGAGGAACTGAAAGAATATCTGTAGCACTAAGTCACAGAGCGTGTGTATGAAGATGTGAGAGTGGAGGCCACACGGGGAAGTGTTCAGTGTTGGCAAAAGAGATAAGCAGGAGTTGTTCTTGCAGTCCGTGTCAAAGCGTTTGGAGCTCTTACTAATAGCAATGGGAAGTCACAGACAGAAGGGTTTTAAATGAGGCATGACTTGATCAGAATTGTTGAGAAGGATCACTGACTGTAACTAAAGAACGGCTGTGGGCAGGAAATTAAGCTACTGCGCTTATCTGGATGAGGGTTATGGTTGCCTGGATGTGAATGTTAACAGTTGGGGTGGAACGAAATGGGTAGACTTGATGAGTATTTAGCAGGAGGTAGAATTCAGAAGGCATAGGCCTTATGTAAATAGCTGAGGTGGTGAAAAAGAAGTGAAGGAAAGATAGCTCAAGTTTCGGGCCTGAGAAACTGGGTGGTGAGTGTGGCCATTCAGCAGGCTAGGGACATGGGAAGAGCTTGTTGGGCAATAGGTGGGGACCAATGCAGTGAAGAGTTCACTTCAGGACAGTTAAATCTGAGGGACTGCTGAGTCCTCCATGTGGTGGAGGTCAGGGAAGTTGGGGTTGGAGATAAGGACTGAGGTGTCAGTAGCACATCGAGGGTGTGGTTGGGATTACGCAGGGAGGGAGCAGAGAAGAGAAGCCAGGATGGCATTGTAAAAAGAACTTTTAAAAATAAGAAGAAACCCTCCAAAAGAGACTGAAAAGGAGTAATCAGGGAGGTAGAAGGAAAATCAGCAAAGTGTGAAATTACTGAAGCAAGTGGAAGAGAAAATTAGAGAGTGATCATTGGAGTTAAATGCAGCGAGGGGTTGAGTAGGTAAGTATTGAAAGCGGAGAGGAAGAGGTTAAGAATTCAGGTGGAAGACGGGGAAATTGATAATCCTGTCCGTTGTGGAAGCAAGCGAGAGTATCCAGGAAAAGAGGAGGCAGGATTACTCTCAGAGCAGGGACTCCTCTCCCTCTTTTACTAGGAAGAAGGAGGCGAGGGTGGTTTGAATGCAAACACATTTGGAGGCTGGGAAGGACAGCAAGCTGAGTGGGTCGTCATCCAGTTGCTTCAGTCTTCTCTGTGCAGTAAGAGACAGATCCACCCCTGGGAGTGAGCTGGGAGAGAAGGAAAGTGAGGAGAGTAGAAAGACTGGGAAGGGCCCATGTGAGGAGCAGGCCCTGCACATGGAATTGATAGCCCTGTTGAAAGCTGAAGGCCATAACTTGAAATGACATTAATGGCCAGGCAGTTGTGGGGTTTCCCCAGCATCATTGATAATATCTCCAACAGGTATTTATTGCCAGGCACAATTTTCAGTGCTGAGGTTACAGAAGTGACGAACATAGAGTCCATCCTCACAAAGAGCTTACCATAAAAAAGGAGACAGTAAAGAAATCGATAAATATATAAGACACACTATTAAATATCTTAGCCTCGAGTTGGAAGGGAACAGGAAGGCTGCTGGATCGATTCAGGGGAGGCTCCCTTGCAGGGGCAAGTGCATGCAGCGCATGGCAAGGTGGTGGTTTTAGTGATGCAGATAAAAGAAAGGTAGAGCAGGCACGGGGTGAAGGTTCTCAGTGAAGCTGGAGAGCAGGTGCAGAGGGAATAAAGAAATGAAAACACTTCTAGGAATAGAAGGGTGAGGGGTTACTGGAGTTGAAGATTTCAGAGATAGAACTGTTCTGTGTGAGGACAACATCAGGATGTTGTCATGAAGTGTGCACCCATGTGGAGTGGAGGTGAAGGTCAGGAGAGTTCAGAAGGCCAAGAAATTCTTAAGCTAGAGTGTAGCACAGGTGTCCACATAGTCCCCGATGTCTTCTGGGAAGACAATAGAACTAGTGTGGAAGGCAGGCTGGGAGTGAGACAACAGTTCGTAGGAAGTCAGCAGATGACAGATTAAGCAGGAGAAGCTGGCACGGTCCTCGGGTGGAGCCTGAATAAGTGCAGTGGAGAGTAGAGCTGTGGGTGCTGGGTGGAGCAAGGACAAGGCTAGGTTTGCCTTCGATGTTGTGGCACAGGACAGAGCTTCAGGGCAAGGGGTTTAGGACTTACCATGCCTTCTTGTAGAAGCGGATTCTAATCCTGTTCCCTCTCACAATCCAGACCCGTTTCCTTCCTTCTCCCTGGAGGTGGGTTTGCAGGAGATACTCTTCTGAATGGAGGTAAATGTTTGCTGACGAGAGTAAGATTCCAGAATCAGAGGATGTGCCACCTGGTCTAGAATTACTTCACATGGGTTAGGGTTTTTCAATTCATGTGCTGTCCTATGTAATTGTATCACTCAAGAAGGTAAGCAGCACCCGGTGAGAGGAGGTGTTGGGGGCCACCTGTCTGGCATATTGTTGTGGGACTCTGTTTGGCAGAATTAAAATTACTACTGAATTAACTTTTATTCATCTTTTCACTATCTGAGATAAAAACTCAAAATGAATCAGCGAGTTCTTAAAATGTTTTCTTTGTTTCTCAGAGGTACAGTCTTCCTTCAAAATTAAAAAAAAAAAACAAAACAGCTGAATTGTCACATTTCAGAAGCTGAAATGTCTTCTTTGTTTTCAAGTCTTCAATCCAGAGGAGTTTACTGTACCTCACCTCTGAAGCTAATGTGCAGGGGGTTGGTCCACTGCATAGACCAGATCTCTGGGAGTCTAATTGAAGTCAATTAGCAGGTAACCAACAGCCAGAGGGTCTGTTTCTCTGTGTCCAATGCTTCAGTGAAAACAAGCAAGCCAGGTGTAAAATGGTGGATGTGGCCCAGGCCATATCTTTTAAGTAGTTTTTTTTTTAACTAATCAAGGCTTTTATGAACATCGGATAAGTTTTTATTTATAGAACTCCCACACTGTTAAAGACGTGATAAGATGTGCTTGAGGATACCGTAGTTACTTAAAAATACTTCCAAAAAAAGAAAGCTTTTGTTAAATTATTTGGCTTAATTTTCTGGTATAATGAAATTAGGATGTTTTTGATACCTCTGCCAGTGTGAAGCTAAAATGAATTCATTATCCCCAAAACACATGTATACAGCAATTAATGATTTCACTAATTTAGAAGCCAAGAGGCAAAACAGGAATAATTGTATTTGTGACAGAGAAATAATTTTAATTATGTTTGAGTGAATCAAAGGACGCACTGTACACATAGTCATTAACTCAACAGTGAATTTCTCAGAGCACTGTACGTAAAATTCTGTAGCAAGGACCTGGCAATATGATGAAAAGAAATGACACAAGTCAAACCTTGAAAGCCACCTTAAAATTATATCCATACAAATATGAATCTTTTAAAAGAGAATATAAGATAGTAGCAATAGGTGCTATGAAACTTTGCATCGTGCCTATTAAATATGGTAATAAAATGAAAACAAAGAAATGAAGTTGGAAGATTGAAAAGTTGTCACAGTGTGGTTGAGGTCAACCACATTGCACGATCAACCCCATTCCAGGCCCTGGTCCTCAGTGGGCCGAGGTCGGTGGCTCCACGTCCAGTCACCCCACTGCTGGTACTCTGCCTCTGACCCTCGCTCTAGTAATTGGGTTTCAGCCTGTCCCCTGGGGTTCGCATTCCTGGCTCGTTCCCCAGTTCTGGAAACTAAGTTTCTGCATCTCTTTCCAGTTTTCTGGGATTGAAATCTAGCCTAGTTCCTAACCTTAGAACCTTCTGGCAGGCCCTGAGGAACTGAAGCTTCGTTGGGTCACCACACACCATCTGCTGGTGACAGTCCTTCCTCACAGTTGCCTGCTGGTCCCCTCACTGTGTAGTTTTTCTGTTGTTTTTAGCTAGAAACTTCTTCTGTTGCCAATCTCTTATAGTCTGTCTTAAAATAGGATTCAGTCTCACTGGACTGGTCAAACCACTTCTACCTGAGCTCAGTTTATGTAAACAACAAACATTTTATATGGAAGAAAAATGTTTCCTCCTTCACACAGGACGGAGTAGCAGGCTGATTTTGTGTACCAACACAGAAAGCCCAGGAGCCTGCAGGTCTCTCAGCCAGCAGTCACCACACCAATTAATTTTTAAAACTTGCAGAGGAGGAATCCATTTTTTTGTTTTGTTTTACTTAATAAAAGAAAATTTAGTTATGTGTGAAAAGTTCAAAAAATTTTAGATACTGCCTGTCTGACTTTAAATGAGCTGATTTTCTTGACATCCAATTAAGATTTTAATTGCTCCATAACATGCTTATAGCTATATGAATTTTTTCACCTCATTTGCTCATTTAAAGGAAGAAAAAACAGTATTAAAACAGTTTAAGATTCTGATACAGTGTGTATGGGTTTTAGTGTCTAAATAGCAGATGGTGATAATTTGCTGTAAGAAGACTTAATTGATTGAGAATGAAGAATCCTTTTGGAGTGTCCATTATTGTGCTGGTGCTGAGGCTAGAATCCTTACCCTGGAAGGGGGTGTACTTACAGTTATCGTTGCTTTTATGTTCTGTGGGTAGCTTTGAAATATACTTTAAGTTATTTCTCAGAAATTGTGTATCTCATACCGATCTGATAACTCACTGCATTGTTGATTGGTCTGAGGCTCCATCGTTCACCTAATCATGTGGTTTACGCACATACACCGTGAGGATGGAATCTTTCACAGAAGTCAACCGGCAGCTTAACATCTACAGTCCACAAGAACTCTGTCTGAATTCGTGGAGAGAACTTGCCCAAACTCAGGATTGTGAAAACACAAATTGACTTGGCAGGGCATGTGTTCAAAGGATGATTTACAACTTTATGACCAGCCATTAAGACAGCTTGGAATAAAAGGAAAGCCGGCCCGGTGGTGCACTGCTACAGTGCGCCGCTTGGGAAGCGCGGCGGCGCTCCCGCCGAGGGTTAGGATCCCACATACAGACCGGCCGCTCACTGGCTGAGCGAGGAGCGGGGGCAACGCTGAGGGTTGCGATCCCGTTGCCGGTCCCGGTCCGGTACGGGCGCGACACTGAGGGTTGTGATCCGTTGCCGGTCACGAAAAAAGACAAAAAAAAAAAAAAAAAGAAAGCTGTTCCCATGAGACGCCCGTGTCGAGGACTTCTAGAACAAGGCCACCTGCAACCTCAGCAAGAGCGAGTCCTCTTTCCCATCATGAGATCCCTCCCCTTCACTGGACAGGGTGACTCAGGCCAGGCCTCTCCTTCCACCAATCGAAGACAGGTAGGGCTCCCGGAGTGCCGAAGGCTTGGAAACTGAACTCCTCATCCTTTATCCCTTGCTTCAAAGCATGGCCTACCTGTGCCCGCTCACAGAGAGCCACTTTGCATGCCAGTCCTCTTTCAGTTGACCTTTGTCGAGGTCGTTACCCACCTTTTTTTGCCTGGAACACACAACACCTCAGTACCTGACTCAAATATTGGTTGAATGGCCAAAAGAATGAGTCAGTCAATGAATGAAAAGCTCTTCTCCCCTCTACCTCTGACTAGTAACTCCTTCACTCCCAGAGCACCCAGTACACTTACCCATAACTTATATCTCACTTGTTCAGTGTCTACTTTTCCCCACTAAAAGGTAAGTTTTGAGTGTTTCTATCTTACTCATCATTCTGTTTCTAGCACCTAGCAAGGTGCATGGCACATAGTAAGTTATCAATAAATATTGGTTGAATAAATGAATATACTCTCAGCTTCCTTGACTTGAAGTCACAAAACCACTGTTGCCTGTGCAAGGTGATTTGTCAGGGAAGCTGATAGACAAAGACAGCACCAATAAGTGTGTTCAGTCTGGCTTTGTCCTGCTTACATAAGATTCCTCAGTTCTGTTATTCCTCTGTCAAGGCTCCTAGGTTTAGCCATCTCCTTTGCTAGCAGTAAAGGCAATGACTCTCTTCTCGGTTCTCTAATTCACCTTGCTAATTCTACCCTCCTTAGCTAGAACTAGGTCAGTGAGGAAACAGTTTCTGTATGTGTTTTTCTTTCCCCCCTATTTTCCTGTTTTAGGGAGAGTTTTCAACTAATTTCTTACTCAGGTAAGCGTTTCCAGCTCTCCAGGACCAAAATCTCTTCCAGTCCAGTTTTCCTTTTCCAACTCCAGTTCTCTCTGAATTCCTTCCTTCTCAATAACTAATTTCTACTCTACTTTAATTAAACCCCTGGACTCTTCTTCTCTTGGACACCATTATTGAGCTAAGTGTTGCTGTCATCCCCTAAGGTTATTGCGTCCCTGGTTGCTCCATTCATAACATGCCAATTCAAATTCCTAGCAGCTCACACATACAAGCATAAACTCATTTTTGGAGCACATTGCAAGTGACTCTTTACCTCTAGGTTACACATAAAGTAGGAGCTTTGCTTGTCAACTGAACACTGGGTGAGTCTGGGAATGAAAATGAGATGTGAGCATAGCAAAACAACCCATCATATCTAGATGGAGTTACATTATAGAAGTTCACGTGCATTAGTAAAGAAACCATCTTGTTTAAGATGAAAACCTGCAAGCTTTATGAGGGCATTATAATGTCTGTTTATTGACCACAGTGTATTCAGTTCCTAATAATGTCGGATATACAGAAGTACTCAAAAATATTTGTTGAAATGAAATGAAAAGTTTTGGAAACTTCTCATGCTTCACAAGGGAAAATTTTTTGGAGAAGGCAAGTGATTTAACATAATCCTCTGGGTTTTTGATCATAGGAAGAGCTATTTACTTCGTAAAAAATATAAATATGTAGAGCCAAACACTGTCTTGTGTCAGTTGAATGCTTGGTTTATTAATGTTGCTAAATTGAATAGTGTTCACTAGAGAAGAGCCTTTGACTTCATCCTGGAAGCACTGTTGACCCAGCTTGTGCTCTTGCTGCTGTCTTTCTGCACCACTCCCTAACCAAAATTGAAGCAAAGGCAGATTGCTTTGAGTGACTCTCAGTAATTATATATTATTGAAGTCTGCTGGTCATTCTTGGCCAACAACATGATCTAAAATAACAAAATGTTTAGACAGGAGGAACATGGGTATGTAATCTCTCTGCTCCCTCTACAGAGTCATCCCCCAGTGTCCAGGGAGTTTGGGATCTACCTGAAGAGTGTTGCTAAGGGAACAATTTAGCCTTTTCATGACCTTCTATAGCTTTAGCTAAAAAAAAGGAACATTATTATTCGTTGACATTATAATCAACAGCAGACCTGATAACTTATTTTAAGTGATATGTTGTATTTAAATTACAGTGTCATTCCTAATAGCTTCTTACCAGCAGAGTATTTTAGGATTCAAAATGCAAATTGGACCTGGAAAAAAAATTATTTTTAGACTTATGGCACTTTAACTTAACTGTAACACTGTTACAGTGCTTTCATTTATTAACAGAATGTGTTCTGATTGTGAATTTTAGAGGAATTCCTACCAGAAAATTATTGCCCATCCTCTCTTGGCTGAGAGCCATTCATTGAATTGGGCTGAGATAAGGCTGAAGAATTTCACCAATTTTGGGAGAACCAACTAAAGATTATTATGATGGGTCCATTGGACTTGAGATTTCTGTAATTATCTCAACAAGTTTTAAAATCCAGGGCCAAATGAGGTGAAAAAATTCATATAGCTATAAGCATGTTATGGAGCAATTAAAATCTTAATTGGATGTCAAGAAAAACAGTTGTTGCTGTATAACTTAATTTGGATTCTCTCTCTCTGTAGAGCTTCTGAAATTTCTTTAATACTATTCGACATTATGGCAGAATGACACTGTAGAAAAAGCATCAGGTTAAAATTAGACCTAGGCTCCATCAAAATTTGTATTGGTGACCTTGGGCATGTAACCACTCTGTGCCTAGATTTCCTTAAAATAGGGGTAATATGCCCTACTTTGTAGAGCAGCTTTAAGGAATAAAAATGATTAAAACTGAACGGTCAGTTTAGCATAGTAGTTATGAGCCTGGATTCTGACTACTAGGCTACTTGTGCTCAAACCCCAACTTTGCCACTTGCTGACTATGTGACCTTAGGCACAAATTGCTTACCCTCAATTTCTACATCTCTAAAATGGGGACAAAATTAGTTACCATATAAGGTTAGTTGAAAACAAACATTAAAGCATTTAGAAAAGTGCCCAGCATGAAGTAAGTGCTTTGTGCCTGACACATGTCAAACATTGGCTTCTGTTATTTTTATTATTACATTTAAGCATCTTTGGCTGAACCTAAGTGAAAATCCTATAGTTTCCGTTCTATATGTAAATCCGATAGTTTATCTGTAAATCTGATAGTGAAGGGATTTCAGGCTGACTTTGTAAAGGCTTGTGCGTGTGTGTGTGTGTATATTTGTGTTGTCTGTATATGACCTATGCATTTAAGGTGAATTAGTCACATGTATAAATAAGATACAGTTATAAACTAAACGTTCCTCAAGCTAGAGCATTAAAAATCAGTCTTCTTACTTGAGAGTGCAACTGTGCAGAGTGAATTCTCCCAAATCTACTTGTGTAAATCCACAGTTTCTGAATAGTTGTATCATGATGGCTTTTCTTGGTGCTGACCAATAAAATTTGACCTTGGCTCTCCTGGTTCTTAACCAGTGATTGACAGGGAGAGTCTGAATTAAATTATAAACTAGCAGTCAAGATTACATTTAGCATCTGGTATCCCCCCACTCCCCACCTTTCTACAACCAAGGTGTCATAAAAGCAATTTGGGATTTTCATTTAAAAAAGAAGAATGGATCGTGGAAGAATCCAGAATGTTTGAAATAAGAGCCATTGGGTTTTGTTAGCATTAAAGTCTGTGTTTTTGCTAATTTGCAGTCATTTTCTCTTCAGGAATAGTCCCCTGAATTCTAGTTTCCACATTACTGACATTTGAGTGGAGTCCTTTGTGACCCATCGTGATTACATTGCATTTTCCTTGTGTTCTTTCAAACTGTTCTGATTTTGCCTTAATTTTACTTCGGGGGATGATATTGAGGAGGGTGACAGCGGAGAATAAGGTCAGCAGTACTTCCAGAATGTTGTCAGTGGAGATTTTTAAGTTGTCAAAAATTGCCTAGTAAGTAATATCCAGTAAGTCTGTTAATAAAGCAAGAATTTATGATAGGTGGTTGTGTCAGAAATGGGAGTCCTAAGGTCTTCACAAAAGAGCGTTTGCTCCTGGGTGTCGCAACATTTCTCTGACCTCTTCTGGACACTTCCAGAACAGTCATAAGTCAAGCTATTTATAGCAATTTTAAGATACTGAAACCAAAATGTGTGCTTGGGGTCAGGAAGCCAAGGGCTTAGGCCAATTTGGAGAGAACAAGCTGAAAACTGTTTTGCTCACATAACATTCCCTAAACCTTACTTCCATGTAGAACGAGAATAGTCAATGAAGAAATTTTGCCATGGAGCCAGGAGTGTATATATGGTGCATATATTGTAAATAGATGCCTAACCTATTTAAAGTGTGGCTAATATATAGTAACCAAGAGTTTTTAAAATAGCAGTAATTGAGAAAGAAATTATTTGTATCCCATTCTCACTAATTTTGTTGCCTGTTTTGTACATTTTTCTAAATGGTTTTAAAAGCCTCAAAGAAAAATGGGACGTAAGTACAGAACATTCTCATTATTTGTGGGTTCTGTGTTTGCTAATTCACCCATTTATTTAAGTTTATTTGTAACCCTAAAAAAATACACACAGCTCTTTCACAATCATTTGCAGACACCTGCAGATTGGCAAAATAATTTTGAGTCTCTCTATGCGTATGTAAAGAGCTTAGGTGGAACAAAAAGACTGTGAATAAGGGTACTTTTTGCAATCCATTTAGTGCCACCGTTTCCACATTTTTGTGCTTTTTGTTGGCGATTTCTCTGTTTAAAATGGCCCACAAACACAGTGCTGAAGTGCTATCTAGTTTCTTAAGCGCAATAAGGCTGTGATAAGAGAAAATATTCATATATTAGATAAGATTTGTTTAGGCATGAGTACTGTTGGCTGTGAGTTCAATGTTAATGTATCAACAGTATTATTAAATAAGGTGTCTTTAAACAGAAACCCACATCAAACAAGGTTATGTATTGATCAGTTGTATGACCAGAGGCTCACAGGAACTTAATCCTGTATTTCCCCTAGGGTCAATGATTCAGTCTCCACCAATTCAGGGTTAGTGGTGACGTTATAGAATAAAATTTGCTCAAATAGCAAGAATTGACCATATTTGTTTTGTGATTCCCATGAATTCATTCATACGGGAAAGCATCAATGACCTACTAATTAGGGACTAACATTTCAAAAAAAGTTAAGCCCTTAAAATATTACTACAGGACAAAACTCTATGCAATCTACTTGATTCATTTGCTGTTTGTGGTAATCATATTTATTTTAGGTTTCCCTTATTTTACTAACAATTTCCCCAGGCACTTGACAAAAGCAGAAATTTCTTTAAAATCGTGCACACACACACATAAACCAACAATACCAGAATCCTAGCCTCTAGGGAATGTACATGTATAAACAATGAAATATTTGTTGTGTATAGTGTCAAAAATCCTATTTTCAGTTAGCGAACTATTGATATTGTTCGAAAGCAGGGCATACAGATAGGAAAGAGAATTTGAGGCACGGAGGCCATTGGCATTCAAAGGCAGACCAAGGATGACCTCTTCCTGAGAGAGACATGAAGCAGGTTCCACTGTAACTGGAATCCCACCACGTCTAATCATATCTGGCAGACTGGTGAGTGGGGTTTCTAAAGTCTCTTCCTAGAGGCCAAGGAACCTCCTGAGACATCAATAAAAAACATCCCTCAGCCATCAGAGAAGTAATTCTGAACATAGTACAATTTTTGCTTTATGATCTGTCCAAAACCTGGCCTGTTAGTGCTTGTGGTTCTCGGCAGAGGGGCATGGAGGTGAAATCTAAGAAGGTGTTTAGCTGGAAATACCAGAGCCCTGCTTGGCACTCAGCATAATGAGGGATGTGGGAGGGAGGAATTTTCCCGCATGGTACAGCTCCAGCACCCAGAGGGAGCTGGGTCATGACTGGGGTCTGGGCAGGAGGTGGTGGAGCCTGATGTCAGTGGAGCCGAGTGGAGGCCTGCGGGGAGTGGGCTCTGCACGAAGCACATGTGAGGTCTCCTGCAATACTTTGCCAGGCACTCCTAGGAGACTGAAGTCACTGCGAAATACGGGTTGCCATGTATAGTCCCATATGCACTTGTAGACTGAAAAGGCAAGAGGACACATTCCTGATTCACATAAGTGTGGGGCCATCTTTCCTTCCTGATATGGGATCCTCTTGTCATTTTTCTTTTTTCCCTATTGTCTGATCTGGTGGGTCTCCTGGCTGCACATCAGAACCACTCAGGAAGCCTTTAAAAAAGTGCCTGGACCCACCCCAAATATTCTGATTGAATTGGTAAAAGTGGGTCCCTGGCATCTGTCAGTTTAAATGGCTTCGCAGATGATTCATGTTTAGCCGGGCTTGAAGAGTCCTGTGCTAAAACATATCGCTGAGATTTTTCACTCTCTGTAATCCAGTGTGGTCTAGAGATAGAGGCAGGAACCCTGCTCCATGTCTACTTCCAGAACATGTGCTCCTGGATGTGGTTTTGAGTATGAGTGACATGGGTCTGCTTACCCCGCTGCAAAGAATTAATCTGCAGGCCCTCCAAGCCATGTTACTTTCTCCCGCTTTTTCCCCAGCACAAATTGCTGGTGACAGGCAGATTTGGGGGAAGGAGTGAAGCTGTGGCTACAGAATGGCAGGGAGAAGAGTAAGTGAACAAGAGGGCAGGGCAAGGGGAAAGAGAAGGATTAACCAAGGAAGAATGGAAAAGAGAGTGGTCCTAGGCACCGCGTGTGCCGCCTTCCTTCTTATCCAAAGCATGGAGGGAAGAGCGTGAGCTCAGAGCCTCACACACCCCAGTGCCAGTCCTGGGGCACCGTCACATACCAGCTGTTTGATCTTGGGAAAATTACTTAATCTTGTACAGCTAAAAAGTGGTGGAGCTCTGAGATTCTGAACAGGTCTGTCTGACTTAAGAACCCAACATTTTTCTAACTTATACAGCATCTTCCAATCCATACCCACATAATGGACCCTTGGTAATGAACAACTTCCTAGATGGTAGGTGAGCTTGTTGTTAAATTGCTACCGTCACATAAGTTGGAAGAATGTTACAAGAAGATTAGTTAGGAAAAAAAATGGTATATCATTTATTATCAGCCCAGAACATTCAGAATTGTCATTTGTAAGAAATAAACTTATTACTAATAGATTACCTTCTTTATGAACAATAAACTCTTTTGTTTGTTACTGCAAAAGCAATGCATGTTTATCTAATACAAATTGGAAAATAAGCAAATAATCCCAAATTAAACACACCCATAATATTTCAACCCTAATATAACCACTGTAAATGCCTTAGTATATGTCTTTCTAGACTTCTTGTGCTTTTATATAGATTTTTTAAAATCATAATCTACTTTTTTTTCACTTTACAACATCTGTTCAACAACATTCCGTGTCAATCCATTTGCCTGTGCTACATCATTTTTTAAATTATTTAGTGTACTTGTTAAGGTGAATAATTTTATTTGATTTTAAACCACAATTGTTTACTCAGAAGTGACAGACTCACAGATAAGGAAACATCTGAAGAGCCCAGGTGTGGTTATTTGGAGAGGTTGAGTAATTCAAAACAGAGTACAAAACATAAAAACAATCACCAGTTTGACAGTTGTGCGTCTGTTTCCTATGGCCCTTCTGCCCACAAGTCTACCGCTGACATCAAAGAAAAGTCAGCACTGAGGAGGTCCGGAGGATAAGGTGCAAAAGGAGAAATCAAACCCATGATAAGAGATAAAAGGAAAGTTGATCAAAGACCCAGCTTAAAAGTGCTAGCCTGTGACTTGCCTTGGCCAATGGCCCCGAATATTCGTCAGAACAGAGCGCTCTCTTTGAAGTGACTGGGAGCACCATGCTCAGATGAGCTCTCCGGTCAAAAGGAAATTTAAAAAGTGGCACAGGAAGGAATCAGCGAAGTCGCTTCTTTCCTCTGTATGTTCTCACCAACCGTATGAATGCTATTTCATAAGTAGCCCTGCAGAGGCAAGTAGTATATCTGTACTGGGTATCAGGTGAGGAAATTCGACCCAAGAGGGGAAGGCTAATCTTTTTTTCTCTGGGAGATGTGGGAAGTACATGCAGTTGCATTCACATGACACAGGATTTGCACCCATGAGCATAGAACTGCAACTACCGCCTGTCCTTTGCGTTCAGGGTGTTTAAAAGGCATGTGGTATTTCCAAATAGGCAGTGAGACTTGTTCATGACTCTCCTAGTTCATTGTTTTCACTGCTCTCCTGAGAAGGAGTTTATTGCTGTGTGGTGTTAAATCATCCATTTCCCCAGAGTAGGGAAGAAAATAGAGAATGCTCCCCAAATGGCAGTAGCCTTTACAATGTTTGGTTAAAATTGTTAAAGTATTTTAAAAGGGAGGAGTTATGTAAAATTGCTAAAAGTGTGTCCTTAGAACATCTTTAGTTAGTGCTTTTTCTAGGCTCTAATTTTCTGGTTTTACACTTTATGCGATAATCCTCTACGTAGTTAGGGTCTTTATTTTCACTTCTCCCCGTCATCATCTTTACTTCCTTCAAAGTTCAGGGGAATTACTTTTTCTCCCTACCTTTTTTCTTAATCTTTATCTGAAGTTTTAAAGTTAGAGTTTTGATTAAGCACAGCAGTAGGCCCTGTAAGAGCTGAAAAATGCATTTCCTACTTTAGCAGAGCCACAGTCCAGGTGAGGAGATAATGAATTTTCCCGCAAAAAAATGAAGATGATACGAGCTGATATGGGCTTTGATAGGACATGAAGGAGGATTTGAACTGGGCTTTGAAAATGCCTGAAATTTCAAAATGTGAAAAAATGCAAAAGGATATGTATTAGTAGTAGGGATGGGGCTGGAACAACATGATCAAAGTTCTAGAAGCAGAAACTATAAGGTGTTTCTCAGTAGAAACTGAATATATTTATTTACTTAGGGCAGATGGCTCATGTGAGAAAGTAGCAAGAGAAGCTTTATTAGATATATTATGGTTAGAACATGCTATGGAATGTGGATTTTGTTATGAGTGCGAAAGGACCGTATTAAAAACGTTGGAGTGGAAAATGGCATGCTGACATGTTTTGAGAACATTAATCTGCCTGTGGAGCTCAGGATGTGAGGCAGCAATAAAATAGGGACACGCCCCAGGGAGGCAGCTCATAAATATTCAGACTGGATCGGCCAGAGCCTGCGCACTAGGGGGGCAGGAGGGCAGGGCTCAGCCCTTAGGAGTTTACCCATAGGATGGAGAGGATGGAGAAGGGGTGTGTGTCTCTCTCTGGCAGAGATGCCTGTGCACGTTGGTGGGTACCTTCATTTGATAATAAAGCCCTATCATGTTCCATTTGTCTGTCTCTCTCTTCCTTTTCTTTTGTCGGTCCATGAAAGATTCTTTCATGAACCAAGAACCTGGATATGCCACCTGGTAACAGGTGGAAAGGGGTGGGGAGAGGCCTGGGCCACAGCTTAGGTAAAAGAGAGGCTGAGAGACAGAGGCCTGAGATAATGGAAACAGTGGGAATGGGAAGGATGGAGGGGACTCTGGGGACAGTGAAATGAGAACTTCTCTGGCCTGCGGGAGCAGGGGAGGGAGACATGTGGGAGGAGGGGCAAGAGGACTCATAGGTGATTCACTTACATGTAAACATAATAATTGTACCCTCTTACCTATGTGCTTGGTGACAGGAATGCAAAGAGATGAATGACATCAACAGAATGGTTATGGTAGACAGGGTAGGTATCTGTAATGAAAAACCCAAAGTAGCCGCATCTAATCATTAAAGATTGAACAATGCAGTGAGTTCTCAGGAGTTCAGAGAAAGAAAAGTTTGGAGTCATGGACACTTCAGGGGAGAGATGACATAGCTGAACCTTGATGATGGGTAGAATTTGGAGAGACCAGGACGGGTGTTAGAGTGGTGAGGAGGTCAGAAAGAAGCAAAGCACAGGGCTGGGGAAATACCAGGAGTGTCCGTGGCACATTGAGTAAGCCCATGTGGTTGGAATAGAGCGTTTGTATAAAAACCACAGAGAGGGGGAAAACGTGTGAGAGAGAGGGGTAGAGACCTATAATTAGGATGATAGAGGATTAGAGGCCAAGGTAAAGAGTTTGTGGTTTAACCTGGGAAATGTCAAGCATTTTTGGGCAAGGTTGTGGCCAAAGGTTTTGGGGGAAGTTTAATTTGTGAAAGTTGTGCAGAATGTATAAAAGGAGGGGTATAGTACAACCAAGATAAATAGTGGGGTGACTTGTAGTCAAAAGGGAATGAAGATGTAAACTAGGCTGGTACTGATTTTAGAATGAGAGGTACAGAAGAGAGGCAAAGGGATTACCAAAAAGTCCTAGGGGGAGGGAGAAATACAGTTTTACCCAAGGCTTCAAACCTGGGAGGCAGAGATAATAATTATGCTGTATACCAGATCATAAAAGTCAAGAGAGCACTGGTGTGGAGACACCCCTGAGTGTTTGGTGTTACAGAACTGGAGCCTGAGGGGGCTGACAAGCAAACGTGTCTAAAATGTAGTGAGAAGTGGGGGCTTGAGGCTCAGCTGGAAAACAGACTTACCATATCAAGTTGAAAAAATCCACACAGCTCAGCAATTGTTTGAAGTTTTAAATTAATTAATTAATTCAGAATTTGAAGTATTTTCAAAAGCCTACTTGAGAGTTTATACTCTTGATACAGATGAATTCTCAATTGCTCTTTTGTTTTTGCTGCAAAATAGTTCGACTTGTATGAGACAGAAAGTGGAGAGGGCAGTAGCTGGATTTTCTTTATTCCAGGTGTACCTTGTGGGCATTAGGCCATATTCTCTTCAATGGTTATAATTCATATTTTATACATATTTCTGTCAATTGCAGCAGAGTTGGTGTCTTGCACATTATAAACACCCAGTGTTGGTTGATTTGCATTTTCACCATCTTGCTCAAAGATGAAAGAGTGGACATAAAAACTAACAAGCTTACAGCCAATTTTATAATGAGAGACTCTACATAAACAAATGCAAATTGGATGTCAAATTTGAATTGCAAAAATTTTGTAAGCGAGGTCCAAGAAGTAATGTGTGGCTTCAGATCTTTACTAAAATGAGACAAAATCCATTAACAGTCCTCCATCCCTTGGAGTCTCAGAGACATTCAAAAGTCACAGGACTTGGAAGAGCAGAGTCAGCAACTTAAGTTATCAGAGCAAAGAATGACATGTTAACCCCAGGCCCAGGATGGCCAGAGCAAAGTAGAATTTTCTTCTGAGGTAGGAATTAGCAAGAAAACTCAGTTATGTGGGTGTAGGCGAGAAGGGGGATGTGACATGAGCTTGTGAGGACCCAGACCACACAAGAACAAAACAAACCAACTGTGGGAAAGGAAAGGAGGAGTGTACACAGATAATATTCATCATTCCACCTAAATTGAGGGTTACCTAAATAAGTAAGAAAAAGAGGTCTTGGTCTACTTGACGTGATCAAGTGGACCAAACGGGGCAACATGCCTCTTTTTCCCATTCCGAAGTACTTAAGAAATGTACCCTTTATTTTATCTAGTTCTTTCTCTGGTCTTTCAGCTGCTCGACTGATCCAGAACATGGATGCCACCGTTGAGCCTTGTACAGACTTTTTCAAATATGCCTGCGGAGGCTGGTTGAAACGCAACGTCATTCCCGAGACCAGCTCCCGTTACAGTACCTTTGACATTTTAAGAGATGAGCTAGAAGTCGTTTTGAAAGGTTAGTGGAGATTGTGTCTGTGCATCAAAGATTTCTCTCTTAATATCATTTTTTAAAGATACAACTGTTAGCCATTACAGGGAACATCGTAAAAGATTAAAGTTGATAACTCCTCCGGGATTTGTGACCACCACTGAGTCACAGTCTGAGGGTGGTAGACACTGAAATGGATATGCTGGCATCTTTTAGCATTCCTGCTTTCATTTGTAGGTACGCAAACAGTAAAGCTCTATCATCCCTAGAGATAGCATCTTTTTGCCATTTTTACAGAAGAGAAAATTAAATGATTGCCACTAAAAACTACTTCCACAGTCTCCCCACTCCAGCCTGTGTTAAAGTCGCTTGTAAGACGTTACTCAGGTTTGCTGTTCTAGAGCAGGTATATTATTCTAACCCAGCTAAGACACTCTCCCTGGAAAGCTGAGGAAGTCTGGATGGGTCTCTATCCTCCATGCTCTGTTCTCTCTTCTAGAAGTTACTTTGTAGAAAAACAATTTTTGCTATTTTTTAACATTCACACAAGTAGAACAATTCATTTAATTCATTTGGAGCATGAACAATACAATCACACAAAGATAATTATTTTCCAGCCATCGCAAGGGCTATCCATATTAAATTTCAAATTCCTGTGTATTACTATTATTTTTCTTTTTAATCTCAATTTCAAGAAAAGTAACTTATCTAAAGGCAGGGCAGTACATGGCATTCTTGACAAAAAAAGATAATCTATTCAAAAAGTCTTTCATCTAACTTGGCTAATGAAACTAACTCCCAATTCTGTTTTAGTAATAATGATGTGATAAGGGGTTTGGTTATTCCTATAGGGTTTTGGAATAGGGAGGGAGTGAACATACTCCTGAAAAGCAAGTTTTTTTTCTGAACCTACATTGAAAATGTTAATTACAACTGCAAATGAGCAGTTATGTTGATGCTTTTTATTAAATGCCCTATTTCAGATGTCCTTCAGGAATCCAAAACAGAAGACATAGTAGCAGTGCAGAAAGCAAAAACACTGTACAGGTCTTGTATAAATGAATGTAAGTGCTGTTCTTTCATTTGGAGTGTATTGATGCTAAAATATGCATTGACTTCATATTTAATTTATTTTCATTGTTTTCAAAAGCTACTATTGATAGTAGAGGTGGAGAACCTCTACTGAAACTGTTACCAGATATATATGGGTGGCCAGTAGCAACAGAAAACTGGGAGCAAACCTATGGTAAGGCAGTTTTCCTTCTTTTTGTAAAAAAATAATTTCCACATAAAATCTATACCATTTTATTAAAGTATCATATTAATGAACTAAAGCTTCTAAAAATGTTTCACCTTTCATTGCTTTAGGTACTTCTTGGACAGCTGAGAAATCTATTGCACAACTGAATTCTAAGTATGGGAAGAAAGTCCTTATTAATTTTTTTGTTGGCACTGATGATAAGAACTCTATGAACCATATAATTCATGTAAGTTTGGATGGCAGATAGCTGAAGTTATTTTTAAATTTTAATAAAACTTCCACACACATTGTTGTCATTAATATTTTTAGAAATAATGTGTATTTTCACTTGAATCGCAAGAGCAATGCGGTAATAAATTCTTGCTCTGTCCCTGATACCTGGAGTCCTAATTTCAAAGTATTGTCTTGATGCTGTGTTTTAGACATTCACCTCTCACTTCTACCTGTGTTTTAGATACCTCTCCTTTCATAAAATAAATGATAGGAGGTGCTCCAGGCCCCTCTTATTTAGAAAAAGCACTTGACTTCTTTGAATGTTTCATGAAAGAACATGCTTTGGTTTACATAAGTAATGCAGGCCTGGAAACCAGAAATTCCTAATTGCTTTCAAAAAGGACATAGAAAAGCAATTTCAAACACAATTTTGATTCTTGTTAAATATCTGTACTTTTTTCTCAATAAAGATAGTCAAAATGCCATTCTTTTTAAATGGCTTTATTAGACTTTTTAAAGTGTAAATCATTTATTGAGATGTCACCTAAGATGATATTAATGAATGTTTGGAATGGACTAATAATTTTACAGAGCTTTCGTTTAGTCTTCTGTAAGAGAAAGTGCACCAAAAATTGCAGGTCACAGAATCATATCCATGTCGCTATTGCATCATGGAAGAGTTGAACCCAACTGCCTTCTGCAGTGGACTCCTTTTCTCCCTCTCAAAACTCTCCTTGAGCTCTCAAATCACCTTGAGCGTTGGAAGGTTGGAGAAGGAACAGGGCCCTTTGTGTGGAGATGACTTCTGGCTCTTTCCTTACCAGACCGTTGGGTTAAGTTTCTTTTCTATTAGCTTAGGCTCTTCCCAACTACTGGGATTCTCAGTCCAGCCCATCTTACCAGGCAGTGAATAGAAAGCAGTCTCACAAAGCTGTAGGTATGCCCAGGGAGCTCTCACTTGGGTCCACCAGAGCAGAACTGAGTCTCCTCTTTCACATACTCAGCTGCTTTCTGGGTCTGCTAACATCCTTCTGTGCAGAGCAGCTTTGGAGAGAACAAAGGAGGAGTCTCTTCCATCCCCCTAAGGTAAAGGATCTCAAAAAAAAAAAAAAACCTGGCAAGATTTACACTAAAAAGTTAAAAATTTGTAGAATTACTGGAGAGATTTTCCACTTCTCCCCACCCATCCAAATAAACTTGAAGGATATGATTTACTCCCACCAGTAAGAGTGGATCCCAATTAAAGGTGGAGGGTAGACCAGGACACCTCCCAGGGGAGCATATTAGAAGCTGGGGAAGCTCGGAAGTCCATTAAATGTGTAATGTAGAATCTCCCTAGTCCTAGATTCTAACATGTTTTTGTCCACCTGAACCTTCTGCTCTGCATTAAAAATCCTTCACAGTATATTTTTTGTTCAGGTTTTCTTTGGTTTTCTTCAATTTCATTTTTCCATGAACTTTTTGAAATACCCTTGTATCAGCAGCACCGTCCTCTAGTTTCACACTTACAGGTAGTGTGGAAACCATTTCCTGATTATGTATTTACTCAATGTCTGATTATTACCCTTATAAAGAGCAAGGAGACTAGGATCTTTTGCATAGCTAGGTAGCCATGCTTGTACTGGTCCACCTGCTCTATATCTGCTGAATGATTTACTTTCTTTTATGTATATTTTGTTTAGATTGACCAACCTGGACTTGGCCTTCCTTCCAGAGACTACTATGAATGTACTGGAATATATAAAGAGGTAAAAATATATATATATTTTAAAGGAAAAAGAAAAGAAACAACTGAAAACAATCTACAAAACCATCTGGTGTAAACTTATAAATAATAAGAAAAATGAAAGCCAAACAAACTTAACCTTCTTATGTCCTTCACTCAGGACAGACACTTGAAATCACACACAGCATTGAGCTACCTTTGATAAAATGAACATTTTCAATAGAATGAATGACGGTATTTTAAAAAACAGGGGAACTTGAAATTCCATATTCGTATCTTGATTATTTGTATTTAAGTTATATAATGCACTTGAAAAGTCAACTTTAAATGCTTTCATTCACCTGTAAATTGGATCATTTACAAAGTGAACAGATTTATCATGGTCTAGAGTGGTGCCAGCAAGGACCAGGGAGTTGTCCAGTGAGAGACACATCAGATTCTGCAGCTCCCTTCCAGAGTCTTCTGACTTGACTTTGAGAGGACTGTGCAGGTAGGGGCATTGGACTCTGGCAAACCTTTGCAGCCACCTTCTGACTCTAACACTGGCCAGTGGATGTCATATCCCACAGAACTGCTGGGCTTTCTGGATGTTCTGGAGGTCTTTCTGGTTGTCTCACAACCTTCATTCCCTCGGGCTGATGTTTATGTACTCTAGCTTACTGTTGTAAGGAACAACAAAAGGCAGAATCGGGCTGGCCAGTTAGCTCACTTGGTTAGAGGTGGTGCCAATAACACCAAGGTCAAGGGTTCGGATCTCCATACCGATCAGCTGCCAAAAAAAAAGGTAAAACCAGTAGTGTTATATGTTATTAAATATTGGGGGATGGTGTTGGTTCTACACGTTTTCCTCATGATTATTTTGTAGCTCAGAAGAAGTAAGTTAAGTTTACCTTCAGTGGGCCTGATGGGTCAGAGTGTGATGGTGTGATTGAAGTTACTTCTTAGTTAAAATCACTAGCTAAATATGTTTATTACTAACATTTATTTTGCCTAAGTATTAAGTTCAAATAACATGAAATAAATTCATTGTGAGGTATCTTTTGAAGTGACTACATAACATTGAAAGGAAGAAAAAGATACATTATCAAAGGCCACAATTAATAGCACAGATAATAAAATGGGTGTGGGATATTTGAGTTAGTGCAGTCCAGTTACTATGTGGGTTGCAGCTATTGGCTTTAAGAGTTGTCCAGCTGCTTCCTGTTACAGATTTGAAAGTGACTAAAGAATTTTGGTTTATACTACATTTTCATCATCAATCTCTGGGATGCTTTTCATATTTAGGATTGTATCCTTACAAACATACCAAATGCTTTCAATCCTAAGATATATATATATTTTTTTTTACAATTTAACATTTTTATATCAAGGTATACCTGGCAATCAATGTATACATTTAGCAAGGTAAAGTTTCCTTTTTAGTTTTAAAAAAGCTGTTTTTTAAGATGATGGTGTATTTGCGCATTCCATTGTTAAGAAGATAGTGTATTTGTGCATTTTATGCTCAATGCCATCTCATAATCTAGAACGGGTCACAAACTCAGTCTGCTTTGAATCCGTTATAGAGGCATTCTTGTTTAACCTGCAGTGTTTTTTCTTTCTTTCTTTTTTTAACTTTGAATTAGTTGTGAGTATTTTACAAAATTGGAAAATTTCACTTGAGAATCTAGATATATTCTCATTTGGCAGCAATTGGCCAGAGCTCTGCTGTGGTTGCTCCCTTTAGATAGGGCATTTGTTGTCCAGGTTTGAACAGTCCTGTCTAGATGATCCATTGATTTAAATTGACTTCCTGGTTCCTGTAGACATTTGAGTTTGCATATTTGTTGGGTCTTGGCTAAACTGGAACAGTAAAGGCACCCAAAAATACAGTAGCTCAAGTAAGAGAGAAGTTCATTTTTATTTCCCATCCCAGTTCAGAAGCAGGCAGCTCAGGCGAGGTAGGAAGCTCTGCTCCATGGGAATGTATGGGTCCCTAGCTCTCTTTTATCTTACTGCCCTAACATCAACCTCCTCTGGTGTTTGCATTAGTCTATTCAGTCAAAGTTGGTTCACCAGTGCCCTGTTGATATTTCAGGCCACAGGAAGAGGAAAAGAGGGAAAGGGATGGACAAACAGTTTTCTTTTTTGTGAGTGATGCAGAAGTTGCATACATTCCACTGGTTAGAACATTATCATGTGGTCACAACTAAATATAAAGGAGGCTGGGAAAAGCAGTCTTTAGTGGAGTGGCCATGTATGTGGCTTGTTAAACCTCAGCTGGCAGGGAGGAGGGTTCTATCACTAAGAAAGAAAAAGAAGAGCATGGATACTAAAGACATTGAGAGTCTCTGCCACAGTTTACATCCACTGATCTAGAAGAGACTGTATTTGTCGTCAGATAACACAGTGGTGATCAAATCTTGAATCAGTAATATATCTATGGAATTTATGGGCGAGACATCGGAGGCTCAGATGTTTGCCCTGGGACACTCGGTAAAACAGTAGTAGAGCCAGCAATAGAACTTTTGTCTTCTATTACATCATTCCAGTGTCGTAAGAGTAGTACTTGGTACTAGTGGAGTTCTTTTTTTTTTATTTTTATTTTTTATTTTGTAGTGGAGTTCTTTAAATGAGCAAATGATACAGAAAATGCAGCAGCACTGGTACTTACAGCCTGGCAGTTACTGTCAGCTCACACAGTGCCCTCCCGTGATCGGGATGAGACTAGCAAGCACGCAGCGTGCTGCCTTGCTCCCCTTACGTGACAGTGGCTGTTTGGTCACAGCACGCTCTCCTACTAGCCTCTGACCTCAGAATCCTTCTGCACCCTCCCTGTCTTTTTATGACACCATGCTCTAACCAGCTGAGCTAACCAGCCAGCCCTTCCCCCTCTTTTTAATTCCATTCTTTTGGTGGGGGGTTGTAGTTATGAAAAAAATTCCAGTTATCCCTTTATTTCCCCCGTGATATTTACTACTCATTCCCAGTCACTACCACCTGCAATCCCTCACTTAGTTTCCTATGAGTCCCCAGCCAGCGATCAAATAAAAGTTAATTCCAGTTTTTCCACTACTCTGTTATCTCTGAAAGAAGTCAACCCTGTTAAGTATTTTTTTTTCTTAGTGTTTTATTGCTTCATGAAGAAAAAAAAGAAAAAAACCAAAAAAAACCCCAAATAACGTGGTGATAGGGTAGGATAACAAAGCAACAGCCAGTGGAGAAATTATAAACGTGGGAGAAATCTTTATGTCACTGTGTTGGTGTATCACAGGCTTTTATGCATGTTGTTCCCTTTGCCTGGAACTTGCCCCGATGCATACCTGCCCACCCTCTGCCTTTTCCCTTCGCCCTTTAAATCTAAGTTTACATGTGGTGTACTTCCTCGTGAAGGCCTTTCCTGGAACTTGAGACTAGATGAAGATACCTGTGTTACAGTTTTCCTGGCACCCGGGTTTCTGTATACTTTTTTATTTAATGTCAATTTTTTTCTGAAAAACCGTGAACTACCTGGGAGTAGCTGTATCTCATTTGTCCATTGCTCTTTTCCTGCCCCTAGTAATGGTCAAATAAATACTGCTGAATCAGGGGATGAATGGTTGAGAGGAAGGTGACAGGGAAGAGAGAAGAACCCAGTCTATTGGAGGTCTTCCTGTTTACTGACCTGATTCTTGGGAGGAAGATATGAGCTCTCAGGTATCCACAGCTAAAAATGTGCATTTCCTGAGCACCTTACAAACATCTTACAAACCACGTGTCCCTTTTCACCTGTTCAATCCTCAGTTATTTCTCTACTATACTCATTTGCCTGAGGCATATTCGCACTCTCAGTGGGTCTCACACTTTTGCATTCCTCATTATTTTATTGACAATAACCAGGAGAAGTTTTGAGGATTGGCATGGGGTCGCCAACATTTGTGCCAAGAAAAATGTTCTAGTAACTTGGCTTTGCCCGTCACTCTAGCTAATGACTCTCAAACTCTAGTATGCAGTCTGGGTTCTGCAGATAAGCCTCAGGGTCTGCGGAGTAGGAGGAGCCACACCCCCTCTTCAGTCAAAAGAACGTTAATCATAGATCTTCTTGATCAAATCATTAACTAAGCCCATTTCCTCAGGTCCTCTTTAGTCCCTCCTTCAGGGATACCCAATTCATCCAGGAGAATCATTTTCCATAATCCTAAAACCAAACTTCTTATAAACAGTGAAAATAGCACCTGCATTACTAAGAAAGTCCATTTTACTTTACTGAAGCACTGTTATGCTTTTGATACCCTCAGAATGGAATTTCTGTGATGTAAGCAATGTGTGCCATTAAAAGTAATAAAGTGCCTGTGTCATTACACTATTAAGTAATGAAAATGGTTGATGTGTTTTATAAAGAAATATATATCTCACCCCCTTATGTAAAGACAAAACTTGTCTTTTCTGTTGTTAAAATTTGCCTTTCGATTTTATTATGTACTTTTATTCTCACAGATTTAAATGTTATTTTGAGAAATGCATATTGTATTGATCTTATCATTCTAAATTTGAATACTTTAGTTCCTTTTCTATTTCTGTACTTTCCCTCAATTAAAGGGAACATACTGTAAGGTAATCAAAACCCAAAGATGTATATTCTTGTATTTTTTATATGACAGAATTGTATGTTTTCTTTAATAATTAAGGTTACTCATGCACAAACTTTAAGAGCTAAATGAAACATTAGATAATTTAGTTTAACCCCTCATTTTACAAATGAATAGATAAAGACCCAAAGAAGTGAAATGACCTACCTAAAGTTATAGCTTAGAGGATTCATGTGTCAGTTAGGAACATTAATTTAATTTTTTTTAAAATGTGTTTTGCTTGTTTGTTTGGATTCCCTAACTGAGAAGTTCATGGGATGAATCAGGTATGGTTGGTTCCATGAGTTCAGTTGGGTCATTTCATATCTTCTTTTCCCGTTCTCAAGGTTCTACTTTCTTCTGTGTTGGCTTCCTTCTCTAGCAGGCTATCCCCATTGTGGCACCAAAGACGACCATTGGCGGCTTCACAATCCAAAAGAAAAGAAATTCCGTCTCTCCCTGTGTCTTATCAATTTCTGAGGGAAAGGGCTCTCTGATTGGCCCTGCCTGAACCACCCACTCCTCTCTTGACCAATCACTGTGTCCAGGGGACTGAATTCTCTGATTAGCTGGTTGGTAGTGCCTCCCCAACTTGTTCCCCAAAGAAGGATCAGAATAAAGGGTTCTGTTATGAGAAGATAAAGAGAAATAGCTATCCTCTATGACCCAGTCTCCTGGTTCCCAATCTAGCTTTTCTTCTAGGTGATGCTATTTCTACAAAAAACCTGGAGAACAAATCTCATTTAAAAGTATTAATTAAGCCAACTCATGTGCATGACATAAACTGCCAAACAAGAATAGATAAAATCTATCTGTTTCCTGGGGTTTATAATCTAACAGTGACAATTCATTGTTGTGCAGGCCTAATATTAAGCTGAAGCTCATATAGACATTTGTGTTAATACTGAACACACACATAAGTTCAAAAGTTGACATGTCTTACTGGTTTGGATTTATTTGTGTGACATCTTGTTGTGTTAAGCTTCTCTTCCCAGGAAATTTAAATAGGACTTCCTAAATGTCATGACAGAAGGATTTGGTCCTTCCCATCCCCAGTGACAAGTAAGCTTCAGTTACAATGAGATTTATTGAGAATTACGAGTGTCTTGGAATTGTAATTTTGGTTCTCAAAGCATGAAATAGATGGTGTTGACATGAGGAATGATACATATGCTTTTGAAATGATCTGGTCCCTTTGACAGGAGATGAAGAATAATAATATTGCTTGTTTCAGGCAGTGCAATATCAAATATCCTTTCATTGCCATCTCTTATATGTATCAGACCTCCCTCTTTTTATGAGATATTATAAAGCATTTTGCATACTGTCACCATCTGGAGACTATCATATTCCTATAATGCAGACAGTAGGCTGAATACTCTAGGCTCAGGGTACAGGTGGACTATAGATTCCTTACTAAGTGATCTATACTGAGTGGGTAATGAAGCCAAGAACGAATCTTATCCCCTCTCTTTCAGTGATTCTATTTAATGTTCTTTTTTACAAAGGGAAGTTTTGGGTAAATAAAGAGAAAACCTCTACATACATACTATGTGGCTATTATGGCTGGATAAAGAAATAAAGGATTATAAAATATATTTTTCAGAATTAAAGTAGCAAATATAGGGATAGTAGAATAGGAAAAGAAGGGTTTTAAAATATTGCAAGGGCAAAAAAACACTAACTAGCAATTATAAAATAATGGAAAATTTGCATAAAACTGAGAAGTAGATGCCTAAAATGTAATAAGGAACATGAGATATTCTTAGGCAGAAAGATTTGAGGTAACACAGTAGTGGGCGAAGAGATTTTGCCATAGACATGTCTGCACTTAGTGGAATCATATTTCTTATCTCATTCTAGGTAGACTGCAATATGACATTAATTGCAACTTACTATACAAAACATTCGGGGTTTATATGATATCACTTGACTGATTGCTTTCCATAAAAGTTTACTGACTTATAAACATAACTCTGAATGTGATAAGTACAAAATTTTGCAGTGTCTGCTGCATGAGAAAGTCATATATTATTTACTTTTGGAATCCTGTGTCATCTTTTGTGTCCCATGTTATATATAAAGAATTGATATCTTTTATATGAATTTTCTGTTTTTCCAATTTTGCTTCTCAAATCTAAGATACTTCTTCTTGAACACCGTAAGATTTTAGATAGACCTTCCCTCTAGGATTAGAGGGAAATTGTAGAATCAAAAGCACAACTATGAGAAAAGAAGAGACTACCCCACTTGTGCTCTTTTGGTCTGTTTGTGAAGAGAATGCTAAGGCACTTGGCTAGGGCTAAAGTATAACGCAAGGGCTCTGGATGTTCAAGAAGAACAGGGAACTAGAAATCTTGATCCATGTGTACATCTTTATGAATGGTCATGTGCCCTCTTGTTCAGTTGTGTTCAGCAGAACCTATATCTCCTAGGAGGCTAATGAATGAATACACCATCAGACTCCAGTTGACCTAATTTCTAACAGCCTAGGACATGTTTTTGTTGGCTTTTAGTGATCTCAGTAAGCTGCACAGCACCTATGGGAGTACCTTGACCACAATGAGAGGTGTGTTCAGTTGCCAAAAGAACTGTGATTGTTCTTTGCATCTCTGTTTAGGAATAAGGGTACATATTCAGTCCAACAAATTGTCTAGATTAACTGTCATTAGTCAGTCTGGAAAGGATTGGTGATACAGAGCAGACCCTTTATTTCAGAAAGGTGCACACATTGACCATGTCTGCTCTCAAAATGACAAACCGTTCTCAAAATGAGTTCGTCAAGGAGTCTGTCACACTGGTTCTCTCTTGTCAGAGAGGTAGGACCTGAGTTCCGAGGTATTCTGATTATCTGAAAAGATCACTTAATGACCCACTGCTATCCCAAAGGACAGAAATAGTGGGATTCAAAACAATTCTATCCCTTACAAGTATACAAATGTCTATGCTGGCAAAACAAAATAATCATTCCCATTCATGAAATTTTAAAATGCAACCAACCAAACACCTCCTGTGAAAAGTTCTCATATGTTGATTCACTGAGAGGAATGATGACTTTTTTTTTTTTTTTTTCCTTTTTTTGTCTTTTTTACTGACCGGTAATGGGATCGCAACCCTCGGTGTCGCGCCCGCACCGGGGACCGGCAACGGGATCGCAACCCTCGGTGTTGCACCCGCACTGCGCTCAGCCAATGAGCGGGAACCGGTCTCCACATGGGATCCGAACCCTCGGCGGGAGCGCCGCCACACTCCCAAGCAGCGCACTCTCCAGTGCGCCACCGGGCCGGCCCAGGAATGATGACTTTAATTTTCTTAATTTTCTTTATTGGGGTAAATTGGAACTGGTGTCAAGCTTCCCTTTCTCTACTCTTAGCTTACCTTAGCTTACTCTTACCTCATTGTCCTCCATAAGGAAATTTGTAGGTTAGGACTCCAAAGTATTTGAGCACAATAGGGTTATAGATATGTTTATGCTCTGTACTGATGTTTGTCTGAGAAGGTAGAAGAGGGTAGTGGTTTCCAAACCTAAGGACTGCCTCCTGCGTGCCAGTGACAGGGCTCTGTGTAGTCACACCCCTCATATATGCACACACTTCCAGAAGAGCCATCATGATTTATTTCACTTGTTCATTTATACATCAACAAACTATTTATTTGAACAGAGCATTTCAGGGCTAAAAGAAAAGTGAGGAAATCACTGAGGCTGGAGGATGAGAGCCTGCAGAGGTGAGGCAGGAGCTGGGGACTGGAAGTATTAGGATATGGTGCTGCAGGCATGGCAGGGGAGGAGAGAGCCTGAGTCACGAAGACATTCAGAGCTCTTACAAAATCTAGGGGTTCATAAAAAATAAAGACATTTTATAGATGAGGATACAAGGCTTGGAACATGGCTGGGATGAACCAAAACCAGAAAGACATGACCTAGTGTCTGTGTGTCTTGATCAGAGAAAAGACAGACCAGGGAAGTTCTTGAAACTGTACCTACCTAGGAAAGAACACAAGCTGAGGTTTGCAGTTCTTTAGATGAGCAGGTATGAGGTGGAACTGAGACTAATTTAGAGAGGATTTTGTTTGCCCACTTACCCAAAATATAAGCTGGGAGAACATGCTCAGGATTTGGGCTGAGAGTAGAAGTTCCGATGAAATAGGAAGGGAGTGGAAATTGCTTAATGTACTTAGAATTTAACTTCATTTTTTTTTCATTCAACAGATATTAATTGAGCTTCTACTATGTAGAAGTAGGGATGCCAAGAAAACGAGGTCCTTGTTCTCATGGAACTCATGGTCTAATGGAAAGAGATAGATAATAAAGAAACAAGTAAGGGCTGGCCAGTTAGCTTGTTTGGGAAAGCATGGTGCTGATAACACCAAGGTCAAGGGTTCAAATTATCCCCGTACCAGCCAGCTACCAAAAGAAAGAAACAATAATTTAAGGAGGCAAGATAAATTGAGATAGTGTTATGAAGGAAATAAGTAAAACAAGGTGATATAACAGGTGACTGGAAGTAGGTGGGTGGGTAACTTAGATGTGTTTCAGTTTGGCTTTCTAAAGATTACTCTGGCTGCTGTGTGTAAAAAGAATTGCAGCGGAAGCATGTCGGATAGATAAATGTGAACAGACCTAAGATTTCTTTTGTGGATGGCTCTCTCATCATAGGAAATCATTTGTGTACTTTAATCAGCCAACATGTGCTGGGGTGATTTACGATAAAGCTAGTCTCGCCGTATAACCCAGCTTTGACTTGATAAGACAGATCCTGCAAGAAACTGCTGACCTCATTTTATCCTTTCTGGGCATCAGGTGACTAATTGTCCTAAGATTTTACCCAGTCCCAGGTATATGTAATTAATACAACATTAAACACATAGAGTATTAAATTAAGGAGCTTTTTAACTTGGGATTTAGTGAATATGACACGAGAATTTTTTGAGATCAACTGAACCCAGTTTGTAAAAGGAACCATATACACCTTCCCAAACATATGCAATAAACCTCAGAAGTTAGACAATAAGTTCTTGTACGAATCTCCAGGTTCTTATTAATAACTTGATGAAAGTCCTAAACAGTCCCCACGCTGATCCATGGTGGATCCTCTTGGGACCTGTGTTCCTCCTCCCCTAGCGTCCTGCTCAGGCTGTTTCTCATTTCCAGTCCCTGAGAATGGCTGTGTAACTCTGTTTGTAGTCCTTCTATGGGGAGCAAGCCTCTCTGTACTGGCAGCTCCATGCTTCCTGACGTGCTGCTTCAACTGAGAAAAGTTTTCAAGCCTTTTTGATAGGAAATGCATCTTTCCTGGTTGGTGTTTCTGTGTGTTCCCCCAGCCAACTTCCTGTGTAACACTGTTAAGTATCCCCCAACATCAGTGGCTAAGAATAGCACAGTTCTGTTACTTCTCAGCACTTCATGCTCCACGTTATGTTTTTCTTTCTCGGAAGGGAAAGACAGAAAGTTGGAAAGAGCTGGATGTCTCAAACAGAGTCTTTGGAAGCAAAACCCCTGATCCACAGGGAGTTGGCCCACTAAGGTCTGGAGAGCTTAACTACTTCCCCGGGTCTTGCTGTCATTCATTAGCAGTGATTCTGAAGTCTGAAGGACAGCAGTCAAATGGCATTGCTCTTTTCCTCTTTGGCAACTCTAACAAACATCAGCTTTTTTCCAGGCAGGAGGAGCCCCATTTCTATAGAGCCGATTTATAAATATCATTGCCTGGTCTTGCAGAATGAAGATAGTTCTAATTAGACTTAATAATCCACGGTGTTGGGTATTGCTACATATCATGTCATTGATAAATGTGTGATTTAAAAACCCACAAAACTGCTACTATATGGATTTTACCCAACAATTTAAAATCAATTATTACCTTTGAAATTGCTATTGAAAGTGCTGGGATTTACAATTTTTTTTTTAAAAGAGAGGGCTACACAGATGCTCTTCACATAAACGATCACTGATTTACTATCTTAAGGCTTCAAAGAAGCTGCCTTATGACTGTTGACTCTGGCTCATCTCTTAATAACTAATTGCTCTCTCAGTCACAAAAAAAAAAAAACAAATTTCAATTTAAAAAATGTCCTGGCCAATGCACCATTTGAATTTTGGATAAATGTTAAAATATGTGTTGATTACTTTCTCCCCAAATCATGACAATTATAATCATTTGGCATTTTACACATCTAGAATGACCTTAAGAAAGAAAATTAAAACCTTAAGCTAGAGCGGTATCATGTGAAAGGAATCTACCAGCAGCAGTAAGCTCAGGTTCTGACAACTACTAGATAAGTTGGGAAGCCAGGAAAGATAATCAAGATACACATGTGTTTTAATCAGTCACATTGGAGTAGTAACCAGGTAATGGAACTCATTAAAGGAAGTAGTGTACTCCATGTAGCTGTATTAAATAGACAAGCATCCCAAAAGCTAGTGCTGTCATGTGCTTCCGGTTTCCTGGAAACAGCAGGCTAGAAGCATCGAAAGTTTTGTTCTTCCCTTATACCAAAGCTCCATAGTCTTTAAATACATCCATAAGGGTAAAGATACTGGAGTAGAACCAGTTTACAGAGTTAACAGAATGCACTAGAGAGTTCCTATTATTATTTTCTCACCTCATTAACAAAAAAGCATCCCAAATAGGAAAGAAAAATCAGTAAATTGATACTCGAAAACTCAAATTCCATCTCCTTCATAGTTAGTAGTAATACCCTGCTGAGGTCAGATGGATTTACATGCTTTGAAATACAGTTAATTCAAAATTCTGCATGCTTGTACTTTGGAATAGTTGATCCCATGAGATATGAATTTAGACATACTTGTTTACTTAAAAGTGAAATAAGAATTCTGATTACCTATTAATAGGAAAAGAATGAAATTAGCAAGAATATACATAAAGTCATCTTTTCATTCTTGTTACCTCAGTGATTGGGTTTTTAGTGCATATTCACAGCTGAAAAAATGTTCTGTTGAGTAACAGATCTGTGGATAGAGATGCTAGCTAGATAGCCCCAGCATTGCAGGGTACCCATGAAAAGAGAAAGCCCCTCTCTCTGGAGAACTGTTTACTTAGCCTTATAAAAGGTCATGGAACACCAGTATGTAAACCTCTGGACTTTAAAACTGATAATAACTTTGTACATTTTGCTTAGGTTCTTGCTTGATAAAATATTTTTATTTCCCTTTTAGCTTTAATTATGGTTAAAATAGTCACTGTAAATTCAGATGTTCCTTTTCCCTCTTGGTGAATATAAGGGTGTCCCTTTCACTAATGATTAGGAGGGATATAAAATGCCCTTGAAACTGAAAATGTTAAGCACTTCATAGTACACTTCGTAGCCTTCCTTTGTCCTGTGAACAAGTCTTTCCCTACCTGTCTCGAATTATAGTTGCCTGCTTTACAGGTAGTAAAGCTATGCTGGGATTTTGAGTTTTGCCTAAAGTTTAAATGAGGTGGGGTCATAATATATTTTAACTGCTAATGGATAATGGCTAATAAATAGCAATAGGCTGAGAGTTAACAAAAGAAGGACTTGATTTCTTGGTGTTAATGCTACTCTGAACTTGATTAGGCATTTATATATTCTGTAGAAGGTTGGTAATACAACTAATTTATAGCTTACTTTTACAAATTAAAATGTGTATGAAGATAATATATAAAGAATTGGAGTTCTTAGAAGAAAGCTGGTATCTAAATCTATGGTATCTAATGGTGAAATTTCACAGTAACAGGAGCCAGTTACGGAATTAACTAAAACCCACAGGTGTGTGTCGAAAGAGCTCCTGAGAACACAGTCTCATAAAAAAGAAATACTGCTTGACCTGAGGAGACAGGAAAAAAAATGGCCTGTTCATATTGTATGAGTTTGTGGCCATTTCTTCATGAATAGTTGAAAAAATAATTATGATATATATGAGCACAGAAAACCCAAGAAAAAGAGACTCAATAAAAGAATTTATTGTTATTTAAGAAAAAATAGTATATGTTATTGCTTACCAATTGTTTTTCAGCTATATTCTTAATAAAATAAAATAACTTGACTGAAAATTGAAAACTACAAAATCACTATAACCAAATGGTTATAAATTACTTAGAACTTTCAAAGTGATACTTCATTTCTCTAATTCAAAGACAGGTTGGCCTAAGAATTTGTCAAGGTCATTTCTTTTAGTATTTAAGAAAGGATTCCTATTTTACTTTGCTTTATCTGTTACCAAAAATTAATATTGAGTTGAAAATAAATTTTAAGTTAAAGTACTGTGATGAATATTTAGAAGGTTCTCCCAACAATTTGCTGCCGTTTATTTCTTGCAGGCTTGTACAGCATATGTGGATTTTATGATTTCCGTGGCCAAATTGATTCGTCAGGAAGAAGGATTGCCCATTGATGAAAATGAGCTTTCTTTGGAAATGAATAAAGTTATGGAATTGGAAAAAGAAATTGCCAATGTAAAACATCTTTATCTGATACACTGGATAACGTCAACTACTTTTTTTTCTTTCCCCTCTATATTATAAGGGTAAAAGTTGCAACTCTTTAACCAAGTGATAAAAATGCAGAGCTTGGTAATAGATCATTGACTTCAAGAGAACCTTTGAAACTATAGAATTTTATATTGACAAATATTGAAATAAAGTAACTGGCCACTTAGGCTGGCCAGTTAGCTCACTTGGTTAGAGTGCAGTGTTGTTAACACCAGGATCCCCATACCGGCAAGCTGCCCACCCCCCACATAGATACACTTAATTGCCTATTATAAGTGGATTACATTAAAATCCTACCATTTACAGTCAAACTGTTGTTAGATGCCCTTGAGACTCAGGACACAGGAAAAGCTATTTCAGTTTTGACGTATACCAAGTTTATCTTATTTTAAAGTCAAAGTGATCATAAAGATTGTCTCTATCCCTTCACCTAAGAAATTCTATCTGCTGAACATGGTCACATGGCAATGTGATAGCACCGAGTTTAGACCGTCAGGCTTCTGAGCTGAGGGGAGCTCAGACAGGAAGAACTTAGCCACAAAGCCCAAGGGATGTATTCCTGAATTTCCTCTGGTTCTAGGCGAGGAAGTCAGAGTTGGCACTTTCCTTGACCGTCCTCTGACTGGGCCCTGCAGTCTCTGATTCTAAATCACATACTGATTATGAATCCTTGATTGCATTGGGTCTAGGAGGCACAGCACTGTCTTTGACATAGCAAGCGATAACCTGCGCTCCTAGATCCCTGTCTGCTCACCACTGCCACCTGGCCTCATCAGAATCTTGAAGACTGAAGATCTTGGAGGGCAACTTTAGCTTTCCTGGGGCTACATGAAACCAAAAATCTCCAATCAGAGCCAGGCTATGCTTGGAGCTGCAGCTGGACAAATGGCAGTTTGATGGTGACGTGTGGTTGGTTCTGTGTTGGTGACAGAATTGCTAGAACAGAACATTTCCTGCCCTGCAAGTTTCCGCCACTTGCACCTTCCCAGACTGAGCTCTCCCTTGACCAGACCTGGCTCTGCAGTGGCTCTGTCTGACCTCAGAATTGTTTGTGTCTATATATTTTCACTCCTGTCGTGGACCCCAAGATTGGCATGGCGTCTTAGTCATCTCCGAATCACCTGTGTGTCTCTAACAGAGTCCAGCACGGTATTACATGCAGGAGATGCTTAATAAGTAGTTGTTTTCAATAAATGAATAACTATGTGACCAAAAGGGGAAATGAGTGCCATTGACACTGAGAAATAATTCCCATTTTAACCCTTTACCTTTTGTCTCTTCTCACCTAAAATTGCTTTTTACTTGTTTCAACTACTAGTTGGGGGGTTGCTATTTCAATTTTTTGTTTTCTTTTTAAGATTCAGTGAAAAAAAACTATTGGATGTTGCCGAGTGTAGAACACTGAAACTGTTAGGCAAAATAGGAGGATGGCCACAAAAGTACGAGGTGTTGTCATTCTCAGATAACCTGCAGCCTAACTGTGCTATGTACTAGGAATTTTCTGTGTTACTTGCCATAAATTCCTGTAAAAACTGTTGCATTTTTTTTTCCTGGCTGAATTTTAACTACCGTTTAACTGAATGGTAGTGGTGGGGGTGGGAGACAGTATTTGAGAGATAAATCAGAGATGACTGTACTCAAGAAAGTTATAATTATGAAATTGCTGCAGACTAAACTGAGCTGGCTATTATCCATAGCCCACAAGGACTGCTTATGTGGCTTGGCAGTTACCAAAATATAAAAAGATTTTTGAAGAATTTTAAACTTCACACTGTAACCAAATATGAATAATTGTTACTGGAATACACTTAAAATCTCTTAAATTTTGCTTTTGTTTTTGATATGACAAAATAAATTGCAAAACAAGTACAGAATAGAACTTAAATTAGATTCTGTTGTACATATTCTATATCTTTTTTTCCTCATGTATAGTTAGATTTTTCTAAAGAAATCTTAATGCTAAAATAATGATCAAAAATTAAATCCATAGGCTACAGCTAAACCCGAAGATCGAAATGATCCTACGATCCTTTATAACAAAATGACATTGGCCCAGATCCAAAGTAACTTTTCACTAGAGGTCAATGGGAAGGTAAGTAGCAAGTTTTATATCTCTTATTGTGCCATTTCCTAAAGTTACAACATTGGAATACTGTTTTTTTAAACTTCATTGATTTCTTATTTTCTGAATAAATTGAATTTTAAAATAAATTTAGATAATACCAGTTATTTGACTTCATGACAAGGCCTGAAAAAAAAAAACTATTTGCAATCATTATATTGACATCAAGTTTAAGTGAATTTCGAAGGTAAAGTTCCTATCAAGGCAGCTAGGCAATAATATTAGAAACGACCACAGAAAAGTGTTTAGAAAATATTAAAATTAGAAATTTTTCTGAAAGACCATTACATAGTCATCAGACTTGAACAGTCAAATAATAAAAGCACTAGATTTCTTTTTAACTCCTAAAGAGGATAATTTATTCATAGAACTTTCCATGTTCTCATCAAGGCCATCTACAGAGGTATTCAGAACAATCAGAGAAATAGAACACAGAAATAAACAGAAAATCTGTCTCATAAATTCCATTTATAAACAGCAGTTCACTTCTGTTTGCTTGGCTGGTATTTAATCATCTGTTTGGGGAGGTGGGATGCACATGTATTTTTGTATATTAGTTGATACACACCGTCAGGAAATGAAACAAAATCCATAAGAAAATCTACAAACTACCACAGTCAATGATGGAATTCTTTTTGGCAGTAATGGTAGTAAACAAAGACTTTTTAAAAGTCAACTTAATGACTTAGATATTTCTTACATAGAATTTTTTCATATAATAAGTGTTTAATATATTTTGAAGGAGTCCAAACCACCAAAAGAAATCAAGAAAAGTGTATAGCATAGCACCTCATGCTTAGTAAATGATCAGTATGTGTGTGAAAATATATATACCCAAGGGAGCCTAAGATTGATAAACTTCTCAATTCTCATTTAAGGAATAATAGAAAAACCAGATTACATTCCATCTTTTGGCGACTTCAAATTTAGCTTATAAAAACTGCATCCCTGTAGACCTAATAATTGATATTTTAAAATGTTTTTTTGTTGGGCTTCATAACATTACTGTTCCTCTACTATACCATGTTTTCATTTACAGCAGGATCTCCACTGAGATGTAGTACTGTGTTTGAATGAATTGCTTATTAATATCCGCTTTTAAACGATAAATACTTTATACACATTTTTGGTTTTGTATAAACTTTGTAAAGCTAAGGGTTTTTTCTTTTTTCTTTTGGTTAAACCAAAAAGATGACATTGAGCCTGATTTGTTGTGTGTTCTCTAAACTTAGAGGCTTTGTTTTTACTCTTAAATGGTTGATTTCATTCTGCTGTCTAATCATGTTGCAGAACAAATTTTTATTCAAAAACTGAAACAGTTGAAAAAAATCCCAAACAAATGTCAAACTGATCATTGTGATAATTATTTAGTGATGCACTGATACCCTTTAATGTCTAACTCTCTAACCCTAATTGAATCTTGGAACTAAGAAGAGAAATTCATAATTACTGAATGTTTATAACTCCTTTTTTTCCAGCCATTTAGCTGGTCGGATTTCACAAATGAAATCATGTCAACTGTGAATATTAATATTTCAAATGCAGAAGATGTGGTTGTTTATGCTCCAGAATATTTAATCAAACTTAAGCCCATATTTACCAAATATTCTGCCAGGTAGGTATGTCAGAGTGCCCATGTCCTCAAAGTTTACATTTCATATCACTCTTTAGAAGCTTTTCAGCCTCATCTTTTCTGTTGCTGGGTGGTGGGTTTTTTTATACAGAGATCTTCAAAATTTAATGTCCTGGCGGTTCATAATGGATCTTGTAAGCAGCCTCAGCCGGACCTACAAGGAGTCCAGAAATGCTTTCCGCAAGGTGAAGAAAAAATCTCTATTTTCTTAAGAATAAAGTGATACATGGTTATGAAAGCTTACCATGTACACTGCTAGAATGGGGTGAACTTTGCCAAGAAACAAAATGTCAGGTATTGGTTATTTTACACGTATTTAGGATATGTTGCCTAGGAAAGAGGTCAGTCTTCCTGGGCTTTGCCATCTTACCATGGTCTACTGTGGTACCATGATTGCTTTGCCCTGAAAGTAATTACATTTGGTTATTTGAGCAGTTCATGAAAGAATACTGCTTTAATTTTTTTTGTTGTTGTGTTAAAAGTAATTGCAGGGACATAATCTCAATTAACTTGGTTTTCAGGTGCTCATAGCACACTGGACATAAGCACAGATGGACTACATTGATGCGGACAATCATTGAGAATATACCTACCTGGAGATAACCTTTAGGCCTTTTCTTAGGCTGTACCTACATTATTTAAACAATCATCATTTTAGTCCTGTTGTGAGGGGAGTGGGCAGTGGGGATTGAGGAAGGAGAGATTCTAGCAAACATTGGCTGGTGTCCTAGAAAGAAAATAACTCTGATGGATTGGAATTTCCAGTTTTTACCTTTAAAAAGAAAAAGTAGTTACATTTTTAACATATGCAAAATTGGTATTGTGCTAAATATCCCTTACCTGGGATAATCCCCTTATTGGTAAATATATACACATTTTGTTCTTTTAAGTATCCAAAATTCAGCTAAAACATTAAGAAACAGTAATGTGTTTTCCTGTATACCAGAGTTCCCTGCCCTGTTACATCTATTGAACACTATTTCACATTTATGTTTATACATCCCTTACACTGTCATATTTTTTTCCTAAAGCTTTCTAGAAGGATATTAACTTGTAATAGCCAAAATTTCTACTGGGACATGCTACTGAAAATATACCTTGTTGTCAGATCATATATAAGTAAACAGTACAGTCAGACTACATTTTATTGTAGGCTAGGGACATGTGCCTTGTGAGGAGAAGAGATGAATATTGCAAGAACTTAGAGGAGACTTAAAGGATAGAGTCATGTGAAAGGTGTGCTCTTACCATGCTCCAGCCCTCTACCCCTGGTCAAATGCCATTTCCTTTTTCTCTTCCCTAGGCTCTTTATGGCACAACATCAGAAACAGCGACTTGGAGACGTTGTGCAAACTATGTCAATGGGAATATGGAAAATGCCGTGGGAAGGCTTTATGTGGAAGCAGCATTTGCTGGAGAGAGTAAACATTTGGTAATATTTTCAGCACAATGCATTGTTACACAGTGCCCTGTCAGTTTGTTTGTACTGGTGGACAATTATAATTGTCCATAATTTAGCTAAAATTTGATTAATTAAGTAGAGAATGTCTGAATCATAATATGCCATTGTTTCCCAATAAATTTCACCTTCCCTCTCCCAGGGGTCCAGTTATATTACTGCTCCTATTATTTAGTCCGAAACCAATTGTCCATTTTCCAAAAGCAGTGTATTCATAATCTGTTCTATTTCCAAAACTGTCCAAGAATTTCTAGGCTTTCCTAAAAACCTGGAAATTAAGCCAGAGTTTATTTGAGGTGTAAGAAGCGCACTCCGTTTTTCATTGCTACTGAAATGAAGACAATAGAACTTAATGATGTGGTGCGAGAAGCTGCTGAAATGCTGCTTTGTGCTTAACTGAAGCGCTAGTGGTAATGATAGCTTATATATATATATATATATATATATTTTTTTTTTTTTGTAACCCTTGGCTTGGTGTCGCCCGCACCACGCTCAGCCAGTGAGCACACCAGCCATCCCTATATAGGATCCGAACCCGCGGCCTCGGCACTCCCAGCGCCACACTCTCCCGAGTGAGCCACAGGGTCGGCCCGATAACTAATATTTTTTTTTTTTTTTTTCGTAACCCTTGGCTTGGTGTCGTCTGCACCACGCTCAGCCAGTGAGCACACCAGCCATCCCTATATAGGATCCGAACCCGCGGCCTCGGCACTCCCAGCGCCGCACTCTCCCGAGTGAGCCACAGGGTCGGCCCGATAACTAATATTTTTTTTTTTTTTTTTCGTAACCCT
>NW_007728048.1:0-78480 GCF_000696425.1 Galeopterus variegatus | reverse complement strand
CTCCCAAGCGGCACACTCTCCAGTGCGCCACCAGGCCGGCCCCCGATAACTAATATTTTATGTTAGTTCTTCCTATATGATAATGGAAATCATTACGTTCTGAAGATAATTTTTAAATTAATGTATATATTAAGACCCAATTAGTCAGGACTGTTGATAGTAGCGACACTGCTTTAAAAATATAGTGATCCCCTATATCCATATCACAATTTGTCTATACAGTTACACTTATTGGCATGTAAATGAGTCACATAAAGACAGCATGTAGCTCTATTTTTTCAAACTTGTGTTATAAAGAATGAATTAATGTCTTCAATTTGTGCTGTGTTGTTTTGATTTGAGGTTGAGGATTTGATTGTGCAGATCCGAGAAGTTTTTATTCAGACTTTAGATGACCTCACTTGGATGGATGCTGAAACAAAAAAGAAAGCTGAAGAAAAGGTAAAGAGCAAGCAGGGCTAACTCAAAGAAAATTTTTATATAGAAAAAGGTTTACTTTTAAAACATTTAGGAAAAAGTATAATCAAGCATTGCATAAAAAATTGCAGACTCCTCCAAGATAAAATGTTTCCAGAAACAGTTTTTATGGATAAAGATATTTTTTCTATGAACTTCATCTTTTATCTCTACAACTAACACTCACCTTCCATCTTCAATTTAAAATTTTGACAGCACTGGCCATTTTCTTTACTTTTAAAAGGAGACAGAAAACAAGAGGAAAACTGTCTTGTTTTGTATGAAAAAGAAAGAATAAAAAGATAATATGTCAACTTTTCATATTTTTCTCCTTTTATAAAATGTACCTAAAGATCTCTGCCAATGGCTAAAAATGTCCCCTTCAATTCGTAATGCAAAATTCCAGTTAAACTTTGAAAACATGCTATTTAGTTTTTTACGTGACCAAGAGAGGAAAAATTACTACATTTCTGTTCAAGCAAATGTACAGTGGTGCATTATTTGTGTATTATAAGATCTATAGTTAAGAGATGTTGAAGCTTTTTTATAAACTATTCCTATTTTGCTTGGACTTTTAATATCTTACATAAGAATAAGAGTAATATTTCTAAGGAAATTTTAGGTTTAAATCTACTGTGATCATTTGTCTTTATATAAAAACTAGGGGGAACATGTCCTGTGCAAGCTGTGAGCATGCTTTGTGACCAGCATTCACACGCAGCCTTACTCTTCCTCTGTAGTTACGGGGGCAGAAGGAACAGACATTCTTTGGACTGGTATAGAAGGAGTTCATAAAAAACCTACTGTAATAAGATAATCAACCTCTGGTCTAGTTCTCTTTTGGAATTAAATCACACGGAAGGACTATCTCGTTCTAGCTGTCAAGGGGCACTGGGTGGGTTAAGCCTGGAATTCACAAAAGTGCAATACATGTGGAATGACTTTTGCCAGTTTTCATTTGGGTTTTTTGGGGGAAAGCTGCAGCCTATAAGAAAAGAGCATTAGGAGCTAGATTTCAGTCTTGTTTTTTTGTTTATTTTTGAACTTCAAGAGAGAGCCACTGCAACGATCTCTGTTTAAGTGTTGTCAGATACTCTTTTTGTAAGCAATATTGATCAGGTTATCTAATTGCTAGTCATGGGCAAATTATATTTTTTGTATTTGAAAGTTACATAATCATTCACATTCAATATTATAATTTTCATAGGCTTTAGCAATTAAGGAAAGGATTGGCTATCCTGATGATATTCTTTCAAATGATAGCAAACTGAATAATGAATACCTGGAGGTAAGTCTCTATAAATAGACTCTGGGCTAAGGATACCTGGGGCTTGTGGCAATGTACTTTCTACCTATGGGGCGCCAGAAATTATGTGAAGTAGCCTAAAATCATAGGTCTTATTATAGAAAGGCTTTAACACTGATGGCAGAATTATGTTTGTCTTAGCCTTTTGCTTCGTTAGCCTGGACTGTATTTGGTTTTTGTTATTTTTGGTGTTCATATATGCCATTTTAAGAATAGTAAGGAAAATGTGGTGTCCATTAAAAAGCGTCAGGGGTTGGACATCAAGATGGGAAACAGCAGGCAGCCCTCAGACTCCTTACCATGTCTTTTATAGGACTGAAAAGTCAAAGCTTCAGGTTTCCTTCCATTTTCTAGTTATTCCACCACTGGATAAACTAGGTCATGCCTTCTCTATTTAAAAAACAACAACAACAAACTAGTACTTGAGAACAGGAAACTATTTTATTCTCCCCTGGTAATGTAACAATTAAAAGAGAAGAGAGTTGATTAAAGTCATTACAGCACTCATTTCAGACTCCACTGAGGGTCTTGTTGCTAACCTTGTGGTCACCTCAACAACTTGATGCCCTGGTCTCAGATCCAGAGATGACACTGGGTCCTGATTCACTGATTACCAGCCTACCATGCAGGTTTCCAAGCCCAAGTGCCCACTCCTTCCTTTCCATTTGTAGAAACAACTTTCTCTTCTGAATGAGCTGGCAGCAGCTTGGAAGTCGCGGAGGCCCTCCTGTTAAGAGCGTAGATTCAAAGCCAAACTCCTTGGGTTCACATTTCAGTTCCACCCCTTATTTAAACTTGGGCAAGTAACTAAACTGTTTGTACCTCAGTTTCCTCAGCTTTAAAATAAGGATACCAGCCCTTAATTCATTGGATTCTTGTAAGGATTAAATGAGTGTAACATACATTTAAAGTATTTAGAACACTGCTTGGCACATAGTAGTACTAAATAAGAATGTGCTGTTATCCTCATTTGTTATTAATATGAACATCGTGAGGCTTGTATGATACTTAAGTTTCATCTGATTGATTGCAGAAGAATAGACTGAAGTTGTGGTTTGTCTAGAGCAATGCTGACCTGTACATATAGAGCTAGGCTAACTTGGAACTAAATCCTTTTTTGGCAAGTTTTTTATGCTTTCTGTTAACTTTATTAAGTGATACAACTTAAGGAAATATCCTCTATGTTTATTAGCAAAAATTTTAAGGATACTGGTTTTAATATTTCTCCCACAATCTTTTATATGATATAGTTGAGCTACAAAGAAGATGAATACTTTGAGAACATAATTCAAAATTTGAAATTCAGCCAAAGGAAACAACTAAAGAAGCTCCGAGAAAAGGTGGACAAGGATGAGTATGTATATTCCAATTTCTAATGTGTTCATTCAGAAGAGGGCTTTTCCCTCCCCTCTTTGCTGGATTGAGAAGAAGAGCCTGACTTAGAAAAATGTTAAAAAGTATAATGTCCTCTTTCTATTGAGAACCTCTAAGAGTATCTAGTTATATTATACTACAGATATGGTCAGGAATTAAACCAGATTTAAATGTTTTTTTCATGAAGGTGTCCTCATTTCTTTAGTTTCTTCTTACATCATTGCTTGTCCCTCTAATTTGTTTGCAGACAAAGTTCTCAAAAACACCTTAGCTTAAAAAACCCATACCTCTTTCAAGCCTCTCTTAGGTATTACTCTGTATCCATAATTTTCTTCTGCTGACAGCCCCATCTTTTTCCTATCAGTCAAACATTGCACAACTCCATTCCCTTCCTAGATTAGTTCATGTAACACTTTTATTAACCCTGCATTAGCCAAATAGAGATGCCGCAAATCACTTTCATTCATAGACTTCAAATGTTCTTAATCTCTGCTTGTTAGTGATATCAGTACTTCATGTTAACTATTAGTTTAGTGTTGATTTTTCAATTAAATACATTCACTAACATTTATCAGCATGTGTGTTTGTGCACATAATCCTTAGAACTGCTTATGTAGATTTTTTTTTTTTTCCCTGAGCTCTTAGCCCCTAGAAAACAGGCTATTACTTTTGACCAAAAGTCTCAGCATCCAGCACAGAGAAGGTTCTCAGTTAAAACTGGGTTAATGAATGAATGAACAAGTGAAAAGTTAATATACTAACTTGATTTGTGTGGTAACTAACACAATAACACGCCAAAGCAGTGCTTGGTTCATTCATGCATTCATTTATTTATTTAACTAATAGTTTGGAACACAGACTAAGTCCAGGTATCACTGGGTACTGGGAGAATCAAAGGTGAACATTGATTACCTACATTCCAACAGCAGAAGGTAGACAAGACATGATGTAATAAACTGTACCACAAGGAAGGAAATGATGTGCCAAGAAAGGTACAAAGTGCAGTGGGACTGTTGATGACAAGACTATTCTGTTCTCAGTAAACCAGGTAGGGGTTGGACAAAATTACTCACAGAAATGCTGATGCACTTCAGTTCTGCCCAACATTTTGTACTCTTGCAACACTGTGGTGTCCTGAAAGAGAGACTGACTCTTGCTGACTTCTGGGCTTATACTGGAGCAAATATTGTGTTGTCTGGTGCTAAAAATGGGGCTGCAAATATCAAAGTATGTTTAGTGTTCCATATGGGAAAGAAGAAAGAGTAGATACATGTAGCTGGTTGTATAGTCAAGTTATCAAATCCTGTCTCTAGAAACTCATAAAAAGTTATCAAAAAGAATACTCTGGGTAAATTTATAATCGGAGAAGTTTCTTATAAGTGTGAATATTATTTCTTTAAAAATACATATACTTAGGTTTAATCATTGTTAGCACTGCAAAATATCTGCAGGCAAATATTGTGAAATGTTCTTTCTGAAATGGCTAAAATAACCTGAACCTATAAGACAACAGAAGATTTCTTCATAATTTAAAAAAAAATTTGTTGAATTATTTAATTATTATTGTTACATCTCTTAGAATTACATTTTCAGATGCTCAAGTCTCACTCCCAGGATTTTGCAGGAGAGATGTGTGTGCATACCCAAAATTAAGGGTAAAGAGATGAAACTATTGTAGGATTATATGGTAGGTACTTTAGAGAAATGATGATACATTAAATTAAGGCAGCAATTAATTGAAATAGATTCTTAATCAGTGCTTTCTTTTGAAGTTAATGTAGTTTCAGTTTTATGATCATTTTATAGTAGAGTTTGCAGTTCATTCTCTTTCACTATATGTGTTGATTTTCTCTGAACTCTTCTCTCTTTAAAGTAAGCAATCAAAAGCCAAAATTACATATGATATTTTAATGAATGTTTGGTCAATAGTATGCATGCATCAGTAGTAATTTTTGGTGTTCTTTCCATGAGCTTCTGATAGACACATGTGCAGTCCAACTTCTAAGGTCTTCTCTACTATGCAGTGATAGCATTTCTTCCTTTCCCATCTTCCACCTGAATACGAAATACAAAGGTTCAAAACTCTGGCTGCATACGGGAATCCCCACTGGAACATTAAAAATAATACTGACACCCCAGTTCATGCACCCTAGATTGTGATGTAATTGCTCTGTGGCTGAGACCCAGATACTGGTGTTCTTTTTAAATACCACTCCCCAAGTGAGAACAGCTGAGTTAGTGTTAGTTGCTTTTTTTATTAAATAATTCTTGTTCATATTTAATTTTATGGCATTTTTCACAATGTAATGTCTTTAATTTGACAATTTAATTTTGAAATTTATTTTTTGTCTTCCGAAATAACTGGAAACACTCTGACAGTAACTTCATCAAATCATTAGGACTGAGCCCTATAGGAGATACAACATATTAAGTTCCTCTTATTTTATTGAGATTTCTTCAGTGAGAAGTTCTGACTTATTTTTCACCTGCTTAATAGTAATAAAGTTACTACCCTATTTTCTTTCCTTTTTTATGTAGCACCAAGTTCAAGTCCTCACTATGTATTTCAGACAGGTGGTATCTGTATCTTCTGTTTTGTTCACATGGCCTATAGTTACGTCTCAGAGAATTGCATGTTCAGATGCTCAAGATCCTCACTCCCAACGTCTTGCAGGAGAAATACATGTCCATATCCAAAATTGAGGGGCTAGAGATGAGACTACTGATTATTATTATTATAAGGTTATGTTGTAGGTACTTTAGAGAAATGATGCAGCATTAAATTGTCAAGGCAGCAATTAATTTAAATGAATTCAATTAACCAAATAGTAAACTTCTCAACATTTATTTTTACCACTCCACGTGCAATCACTGTGCAAACTCACACTTCTTGACATCTCCTACCATTGTTATGACACCTGAATATTTGTGTCTGGCCCAGCTCCATTTGCTGAGCTCCAGACCCACACATCTAGCTGCTTATGAAACACCTGCATGTAGATGTCCCATTGACCCCCTACAAACACAGCATTTGCCATTTAGGCAAAATTAATGATCTTTTCTCCCCGTATCTGCCCATTTTCTGACAACCTCCATCTTATTGCTACCAAGACAGAAACCAGGGACTCATTTTAGTCATTCTAGACAGATGCCTTTCTCTCATTCCTGACATCCACAGTGCTAATTCAAATCTCCATCCCCCAAAATGGTCTATACCCACCAGCTGCTAATTAAATATTATATAGGAATGGGGGGGGGGAATCTCTCTCTTACCATCGCCATTGTCACATCCTTAATTCGGACATTTCTAATTGTTCACCAGAGTTATTTTAATATATATTTTTAATTTTTATCACCAATTAATTATCACACATTCAGTTTATCCTCTACATTACTGCCCTAGAGATTTTTTGAAAACAAAAATTGAGTCATGTTATTTTCTGATGAAAACCCTCCATCGTATTCCTGTTGCCTATCTCATGAAGCATGGACTCTTTTAAAAGAGGTCGGAGGCTCTTTACACTCCCATTAGCTCTGAATTCCTTTAAATTCACCCAACCCTCTCTCCTCCCAGTTGCCCAGAGCTCCAGCCATGAATTACTTCCACGTCATTCCTCTGTTTTTCCCCTTCTTTCTCTCCTACCTTGGACCACACTTTCTGTTTCTGTTTATCTAACAGAAACCTACACAAGGTTTAACTCAATGTCACCTCCTTACTCATGCACCCTTTTGCATGTTTCTCTTCACCTTCTGCCTGCACTATTCCTTGCACATTTTAATCAAAGTTCCAGTACATTTTATTATATCTAGATGGACTAGCCCTGGTTGAAAGCAGAAACCATGTATTTGTGTCACCAGAGCTTGAACACTGATTAACAGAATATAGACCTTTTATAAATGTATTTGGAGGGAACAAATGATGAAATAGCCAGTTTGTAATAATGCTGATTAAGCTGATTCAGCTGCTAAAATAAAAATGGTCATATCCAGGCATTTCACCGTCATGGTTGGTGAAGATATGCAACATTATCTTTGCTCTCTCTCAGTTTAACAAATTCAGAAAATTAAGGAAGTCTGCATGTGATACACCCAAGTCAATCATTGGGCTAAAAGAACCTCCCTCTGCCCATATGAGCGGCTGGCACCTGCAAAGGAAAAAGCTCTTGGTTCATGTGGTTTCTGAGTGCCTACTGTGTGTTTCCAAAATTATCTCAAACATTATGTCTTCTGGCAATTTGCTGCCATTTTGTAAAGAATTTTGAACATGTCATGTTGTCAGATAGAAATAGTGCTGAACTGGGAATATAATATCCATTGGCATAATTACTTAGTAATATATCTAAAATTATTTACTTCTAGAACCATAGTTATTTACTTAGAGTTCATAGAACATACATAAACCTCTAATGAAAAAAATGTAAAAGAACAAAACAAAATGAATCCCCTTTGCTGTTTTTAGACTCTGTTATTTTGTTAGTTTCTTGGGGCGGTATTTTCTGTGATATAATTGTGACACGTAGTGCCAGTGTTTGTGAATCATGACTGTTGAGCTCTGAAGTCACTTTTCATAAACTACAAAGCCTTATTTCATTGCTTCGTCTCTCCTGCTATTATGCATCAAAATAAAAACACACTGACATTTACAAGGGCCAACTCAATAAACATTTATTGAGCAGCTACTAAATGCAAAGCACTGTGCGAAACACAGTGGAGGATGAAGAGGTGAATGAGATACTGCCCTTCTCTCAGGAGCCTGCAAGCTCTGAAAGAGGCCAGTGAGTACCAGTTAGATCCGATGAAAGGCAGCGTTTGGTTGGTGCTAGGACAACACTTTTTTTAAAACCACAATTAAACCTTTACTTATTAGTAATACATACTGTAAAAACAACATGTCAACATTTAAATGAATGTTGAGGTGAACAGAAGATTCACTAAAAACAAAACAAAAAAAACTGGCTCATTTCTGTCTGCGTCTAGGTTGCTTCGAGCCTGCTGTTTTTTTCTAATCTGGGCTCACTGCATAGTGGTAAGCCCGTAAAACGAGTGGAGCCCCTGAGGCTGACATCGCCACACCTGTGACTCTGTGGTTCTTCCTGAAAGGCCAGCACCACCAAAAATGACAAGGAAGTTGGCACCCTGTGAAGTGACACCATACTTTCGCCACTGCAATGAGTCACTAATACTCTTTTAGTGTCCGGGTTCTGCCAGTTACTACCTGTGGCCTTTTAAAAGCCATGTGACTTCCTTATTTATCAAATGAGCAGGCTGCCTAGACTGTCTGATGTGTCTAAGGTTCTTTCCAGCTCTAAAATTCTATGGCCCTTCTGGTGAAGTTTTGATAAGAGCCAGGACGTTTTGCTCTTTGGCTTCTCTATATCAAGGGCCCCAAGAAAAAAAGAACATTTTCTTGAGAGGTAGGAAAGTACCTCACTTCTTTCTAAAATATTTCTTATGATTTTTCCTCTTCACTGATGTTTCTAGGACTAATCTTTTTAATTAAGTCTCGTATTGTTCAACTTGGATATCAAAAAAAAAAAAAATAGCTATGCAGGTTTTATCTGGTGAGTGTGACGGCACAGAGGTGGGGAATTGATAGAATCTGTCCAGGGTGTGCATGCAGAATGCTGGAGAATTGAATCTCCATTAGTGTAGATGGAGAAGATTTGTAAAAAAAGGTTATTCGACTCAGCAAGTATTATTCAGCCAGAAAGACTGAATAAGAGATAGAATAAATTGGAACAAATCACTCTAAGTTCCCATGGCAGTCTCTGCCATGATATGTTCATGTTGGGCACATGTTGTAATAGATGAAAATGTCAGATTTCTATCTTTTCTGTTCCCATTAAGCCAACAAAGTCTTTGCAGTTTTCCACTTGGGGTTGTAAGCAAAACACATTTCATCTGCAAAAACATTTCTGCTTTTTAATTAGCACCCAAGGAAGGGTTTTGTTTTGTTTTGTTTTGTTTTCAGAGGGGGAAGACTGAAAAACTATTGTATTGCACTGCTGATTTCAAAGGAGTTGCTTTAAGACTACTAGATGCCGAGAAATTGAACACTTGCAAGGAAAGAGATGTTAACAATTTTGTTGTTTTAAGTTTTAAAGTTACACAAGAGAGGGTAAAAGAGAAATTTTATTCCAGGTGCTTTTGCAATCCAGTGGGGCTATTATATCCAAAAGCCTATAGGATCAGGCTGTCGACTTCTGCTTTTCTTTCCTGCTATAAAAGTGATGTTTGTGTGCTTTTGTTTCATCACCACTTAGCTTCTTCAGGGTAATAAGAGATGGAGGAGAAACACCTGGTCCCTCTCTCAGGTGAATTTCAGTTATGTTTCACACCACTGTTGTTAGTTCAGCTTTGAGGGTCAGTGTGCTTATAGTGGCCTCTCTTTGTTCTACTGTTGAATGCCCCAAGACAAAAATAAGCTCACCCAGCAAAATTACATCTCAGAATTTAAAAATAAAGTTTCTTCCCTCCTGATTTCTCACTCTTCACCTTGTATTGCACCCCAACCCCAACCTTGCCCCCAACTCATGCACGTACAGACACTGGAGACAGGAAGAGAAACGGAAGGACAGGGAGCTTTCGCTTCATCTCTCAGGTCTGATACTGCCCGTGGAGGCAGTGGGTGTCTTGCCTGCACGCTTTAAGGTAACCTACACTGTCCCTTATTTTAGAGAAAATATCACCACCATCTGATTTTCTCTTCTGTATGTGCCATTTTCTCTTCTCTGTGCTGCCATTCAGGGTTAAATTAGTTTGTGTTCCACAAATAGAAGCTTCTCCATTTATGGAGAGTGCACCCAAATCAAAGGAACTTATGTTATTTGTTACATCACCACTTAATTTGAAAAATATTTTATTTACCCTTTTAATTTAGCTTTTACATTAACATGGTGGGATATTTCATGATTGACCACAATTTTAGACATTGAGTCTGTAGCTGTTGTCACATCTTATTTTAAGATGTGATAATCTGGGGCTGGCTGGTTAGCTTGGTTGGTTAGAGCACGGTGTTGTAACACCAAGGTCAAGGATTTGCATCCCTGGACTGGCCAGCCATCAAAAAAAAAAAAAAAGACAAAAAGAGATGTGATAATCTAAGCACAGTACTTCAAGTTTTGATCATTACCAGGGATAAAACGTCCTGTGCTTTTGAATCTGAATTCCCGAAGGTGGTCTGAGGATACATCATGAAGATCTCAAGGAAGAAAAGGTGAATAGTATACACTAGTGCTCTGTAAACACAGCCACCATAATTCTAATTTTATTTGAGTGTTCTGTGGTCATAAATAGTTACCTATTTTCTTGAAGGTGTAATTCACAGTGGACATTTTAATATGTAAAAGTGTTTCTGCCAGAAAGTTACAAACCTGAATCAAAATGCAATCGTAAACACTTCAAAGTAATGTAATAGAAGAGCTGAAAAACACTAAAACAGAGGGTATGACATTTATTTTTACAAAAGCAATAAACACAAGACAGGTAATACATGTACTTTTGAGATCTATTGTTGTTTGAAACGTTAGTTTTATATATCTAGGTCCTCTCCTCTGTAATAACACGTAATTTAAAAACAATTTGAATTTGCACCTTTTCTATGTTATTATTAGGATTTTTGACTAGTCCAGAGCCAAACACTTTTCAAGTATTATTTGTAATTACCCATAAAAGTCCATGCAGAGTTTACTGTCACTAAATCAGGAGTTCATAACTGAGAAACAACCTTAAAACCAATAAGACCTAGAAACATGTTAAATTAACTTTTATAACAATTAAAATGTTAGTAATTATAAGACATTTATATATAAATTTGCTGCCATATTTGCTATCAAAGTGTTAAGGACACATCAGAAATACCTTTTTCAAATCATGCAAGGAACAATGTTTCTCTTCAGGAGCACATTTTCCTTTTTAACCTTCTTGCCAGGCAACTTGGAACCATATTTGAACCTGATTCACAGTAACTGTGAATATATATAAACGTAGTACTAATATGTTACTTTTCCTGATCATGATTTTTGTTTATATAAATATTTTATAATATTTGTTAGTCACACAAACAAAATACACTTGTTGTATGTAGTTCTGATCTCTCAATTTTAGTTTAACATCCCCAAGTTTAACATCGCTGAGTTTAAGGCCGGCCCATGGCTCACTCGGGAGAGTGCAGTGCTGATAACACCAAGGCCACAGCTTCGTATCCTACATAGGGATGGCCAGTTGCTCACTGGCTGAGCGTGGTGCTGACAACACCAAGTCAAGGGTTGAGATCCCCTTATCAGTCATCTTTAAAAAAAAAAAAAAAATCCCCGAGTTTACAATTATGTTTTTCTTGTGAGTCACCACAAATCATGTGGGAAGCAAGTGGTATTTATTTAAATTAAATAAAATTATATTCTGGTAAAACTCTACCTGAAAGAAATATTAATATATTGATGACTCAGCTGTGATGAAATTAGGGAGGAATAATATCAGTCACACATTCTGTTTAAAAATGTTTTTCTCTGTTTAAAACACATTGATCAAACATTCTTCCCCATCTGCAAGCTTTTTTTCTCTTTAAAGAAAAAGTCACAGAAATACTAACTGTATTTTAAAAAAGAAAGTCCTAAGTCCTCTACCTGAAAAGTCTTAGTTATGTTATTGGAAAAAAAACCTCATACTTACTCACAATTTATCAGACATTTGATATTTGGCCCTCTGCCAGTTATTTTTAAGAGATCAAATAGGACTCAAATCTGACATCCCACAGTAGTTTCTGACATTGTAGCAAAACCGCTGATTTAGGCAGCTGACTTTGTACTGCTTACCTGGCAAAGCAGGGTCAAGAAACAGTTCTGACTTAACTCCGTTGTAATAATTACTGTAAACTTCTGTGAGTAGGGTAATAATTGTCACACTAACTGTTGCTCTGAAAGTAAGATAACTATAATGAAGCCATTAGATAATAAATATATGATTGTTGTAATTGTATGCACATGTGCTGACATTTAAGAGGTTGTCTAAAGTCAAGCTTATCCGTTTTTTAATGAGTATGTAATGATATGTGTAATGGTCTATTAAGATGGAAATATTACTCCTGTTGCACAGTAGTGCTTAACACACGATTATTGATATACAGTCATCATAACATCTAAGAAGAAAGACATAGGAGCATTGGCTCCTAAATTTCAGCGCTCAAATTATCATGTGGAAACTATTTTTTCCATTTTCTCATTCAGTTTTATAGTATAGTTATTTATGCATCTTTCTTATCTCCTGTACTACAGTCTCCTGAAATTAGAGACTGTACTTTGTAAAACCTCTAGATTCTATACATAGCCTAAATTGTGGTGTAGACAGGCAGACAAATAACTCTACTTAAGAACCACCTGAGGGCCAGCCCATGGCTTACTTGGGAGAGTGTGGTGCTGATAACACCAAGGCCACAGGTTCAGATCCCTATATAGGGATGGCTGGTTAACACACTTGGGAGAGTGTGGTGCTGACAACATCAAGTCAAGGGTTAAGATTCCCCTTACCCATCATCTTTTGGGAAAAAAATAAAATAAAAGAACCACCTGGATTTCATTTTATGGTCATACAAAAATGTACCTTTGCTCAATTAACTGGAATGTTGCATTTTTAAAAAATAGTTTTAAATGGCAATAATCAGAGGTACATTACTCCAAACTAACTACCTGGATATATCTTAGTTCCCAAAAAGTTTTTTTTAAATCAGGAATTAAAAATTTTTTAATATACTTGAATTTGAAGCTTTAACAACCTGTATTTCAATATTCTGTCAACTGATCTAGAATTGTTGGCATGATTAATGAATACTGGGAGCATAAAGCTAAGTACATTTGAATCTAATCTGACAGTTTCTAAAAAGATGTATTTTAATAGGTTTTGCACTGTCAGGTGCCTCCATAAAAATTCATGCAAATGAAAAAACAGATTGCAGACCTGGATATAAGCTGGATTTTCAAGAAATAGAAATACTTTTGAATGAGCTGTCTTCTAGTGAGCTAATTTTAATTTGTTGATCATGTTTTAAACAGAAAGTTAAGCTTCATCTAGGAATAGTAATAATGCTTTCTTTGTGGTAAGCGGATTGAATCAGATAATGCAGTGTCATTTGTAACATGTTCTTATGTTTTCTGTAGGTGGATAAGCGGAGCAGCTGTAGTCAATGCATTCTATTCTTCAGGCAGAAATCAGATAGGTAAGGTGTATTCCTAAATAATTTTTTAATATTTTTCTATTGTTCCCAACCTGCATTGTACAACCAATTTACAACACCCCTAAAGAAGCACAGCTGTTAGAGTTATTGATTTATTGAAAATAAATGCATCTGTGTGCTTTTTTTCACTTTAATGGGAAAATTTTAATCAGTACAAATCATATTAAGTAGTTTTGTGTCTTTTACGATATTCCCATTTGTTGCTAAAACCATTTATCTTATTACTGAGTACTTTGATTTCAGTCCTAAGTACTTTTGAAAAGTCCCTTAAATATATCTCTATAAAGTTATATTGACTTGAAGACTTACCTGAGCATCAGCATCTTAAGTGATTTAAGGTTCCAAGAGCCAACTTTTCACAGATCCTATTCTCTTGGCAATTCTGCATGCTGGTCTTATTCTATGTCCTATTCTATGTGTTCTTTATTCCGGAAGCCTCCAAGGAGTTCAGAAAGTTGAAAACTCAATTATATTAGGTTGAATTATATGAAATTGTATTTACCTACCTATTTTTGATCAAACAGGAAAAAAAGGTTTTGCATGTTCACTAATAGTAATATCTTAGAAATATGCATAAATTAATATATGAATGAATGGTCTAATAAATAACTATGACTTAATATGACAAAGATATATTTTTCCTTTTTCTGGGAAGGCCTGGATGTCTTTGAGCTCTATCTCCCTTATCACATAAATGAACTCATTTTTTTGTAAGGTGTTTTTGCATGTAGAATGGTACACAACTGATTCAGCACTTCCAGAGGTATTCTAACTAACAGAAAAGCAGGCTTCTCCAGGTGCCTCAGTTCTTTGGGTATACTCAGTCCAGCCCTTTATCTCTAAGTGTGGTCCAGAATCAAGAGGGAAGACAATTTCAGCATTATTCTAAACCACTCTTTTTATATCTCAGAGTCTGTCCTAAGTCCCTTTTTTTCTTGAATTCTGTTACCAGTTAGATTGGAAATTATGAAAAATTCTTCAAGGTATTATCATTGCTTAAAAAACCAACCTTAAAGAAACTATATCCTTTGATTCTAAAGTTTGATTATACTTGTACCTTTCTCCATTAGTTTTATGCCTAGAAAGAGTTATGTTAAGTTACCTAACATTTTCTTCTAGTATTTTAGTGGTTTCTATTTTTGGAGTAGAACTTTATCAGGAATTTGATTTGGTACATAATATGAAAATGAATTATATAAAATAATTAGAAAAGGTTGTCATTATGTAACAGATAGATATTAAGTAAGACATGTGTATGCAGCATAAAATCATTTAGCTCAAAGTCTAGACTAATTTGTTTTCCAGCTAGGGAAATGATTAACTAAACCCAGACCAGAACCTGCTTAATGATTAGCTCCAGGGAACCCATGAAGTCAATCCTTTTTGTAATGCATTTCTAGAAACCATTCAGATTCTGTCTTGGAAATGCCTTTATCCCTGGAGGGTCTTCAAATTAAAGACCTCTTTTTAATATTCAGTAGTTCTGTCAGTGTAAGATCTAGTTCATTTTGCACTGGGACTCAAACAGAAAAATTAACTTTGAATGGAATTTCAAGGCAAAGCAAGGCAGCCTAGACTCTTAGTTCTGCGTTAGGGCAGACAGAGGGGTATAGCTTCATTTCATTACAGCTCAGGGAGGACTCTGGTTCCTATCACTCCTGGTGCTGATTCATCACCAATGACAGGAGCGAGACAGGGCCTCTATAGGAGCACCCTGGCACATTCATCCCGTCAGCCTTTCTCTAGAGCAGTACAGGCACTTATGTCAAGACAGACCTTGCTTGACTCAGATCACCTCAGATTCCTGGGGTGCCGCAAAATTGGTCCACTTCAGAGATTTCCTGATCAGAGAAGATCTGGGAATGTTCTCATTTTGAGTTTAATGTCTTCAAACCAAACAAGCACACAACAAATAGAAAAAGAAGGTAAAAGTGGTCTAACGTTTCACGAAGTAGACAATTATCCTTTGAATAATCAAGAACTGGCTGTAATAAAATTCTTAATATATAAGAAAGACCTTTTTAAAAATTGTCAAGATAAATTCACCTGCTGGAAATGTGAAATAAGAAAACTTGTTAACTTCTTTTCATATGCTTGTCTGCTAATAATAGTTCAGAGAAGGGGAAAGTGTCATGCAAGAGGGGAAATCTTTCAAATGTGCTTTTTTTCTCTTTTATGTTTAATTTAAATCTTCAGGGTAGGAATTGTCTTAACCAAAAATCACTGAAGATTCAAATCTTCATCTTTCTCCTTGAAAGAAATATGTATGTGTGTATAAACATACATATTTTCTGCAACACTGTCTTAATGGATTTGGTTTGGTGTCACTACAAAATTAGAGTGGGTATAGAACAGCATGTGCCACATAAATGAATCCCCACCACAAATTAAATTGCATACTATTTCTCATGGGATAGCCATTTTATGTTATGTTAAAAAATAACTTTTTTGTAATTTTATGTTATGTTAAAAAATTTTTAAAAAGCTCATATAGAAGTTACTTATCAAATTTTTTTACTTTTTAATACAATCCCCACCATTTTCTGGTTAGAACTGACACATGTAGGCTATATTCCAATTTGTGTGCACCCTCCCACCACCGCTTCACATCAACAAAAAAGTCAGTCTCCAAGACAAGAAGGCATTAAAACTATTCAATTCATTGTTCCTCTTTCTTGCACTTTTGGCTTCATGGAGCTCTAGAAGCCTTCCACGCCATGCTATTAGGAAAGCTACACTTGATTTTTTTTATTATTAATTTTTTATTGAAAGTTATTGATTGTACATATTTGTGGAGTACAGTTCTATTTCAATACATGTATACAGTGTGTGATGATCTAATCAAGGTAATTAGCATATTCATCGTTGCATAACTTATTACTTTGTGATGTGCACATTTGATTTCTTCTAGTCGTTTGATAACATGCAGTAAATTATTGTTAATTATAGATTCCTGAGTCAACTGTACACCAGTAGAACTTATTTTTTTGTATCTACTTGTAATTTTGTGTCTACTTATCTGCATTTCACTAATGTTTTGTCAAATGTTTCTAAGTTCCAAGCCCTATTCAGTCATCTTATTAAACCTTAAAATCTTGTCCACGGAAATGATCAAGTCAAATGGAAAGTCTTACTACTGCTGTATTCTCCTTTTTCATTAAAATTGCAGTAGGAATTTTTTAAATCAAAATTTGTTTCAGTTGCAGAAATGTATGAGTTATTTAGTGTATTCAGCATGTGTGGTCTATGAATACCCTGAGATAGTTAAATTTTCCTTTTTTTTTTTCCTTTTTGTCTTTTTTCGTGACCGGCAATGGGATCGCAACCCTCGGTGTCGTGTCCGCACCGCGCTCAACCAGTGAGCGGACCGGTCTCTATATGGGATCTGAACCCTCGGCGGGAGCGCAACCGCGCTCCCAAGCGGCGACAATGCGCCACCGAGCCGGCCCCCAGGACTTGTCTGAATGTTAATAACTGCTACCAGCTTGATTTTGCTCTTTGTTAAATGAAATTTGTCGTTGAAGTGTTATGTGAGGAGCGCCACCGCGCTCCCAAGCGCCGCACTCTACCGAGTGCGCCACCGGGCCGGCCCAGATAGTTAAAGTTTCTAAAATGTCTTATTTGCTCTTAGAAATGTTATTTTCACAGTCTTGAAGATTGAGTAAATATTTCCAAACATGTTCCTATTCTATTTAATGTAAAAAGAATGCTTAATTAATTTTCCACTAGAAATTTTTACCTGATTGCAAACATGAACTTTATATTAAATGTTCTAAAATTGAACTGCTTGCATCCTTAAAAAGATAAACCAGAGAAGTTGCAGTGGGGGGTGTAAGGGAGTGGCAGAGAAGGGGGAAGAGGAGACATAATCTTTTGTTTCATGGACTAGTGATTATTTAATTAACTAACTTATTGACAATCATGAACATAAAAAAATGTGTAACTAAGCAGTTGGTTATAAACAGCAGTTGTGAAGTCTACTAGTAGCAGTGATAAGGTTAATTGGGAAAATACTCCTTACAGAGATTTAGCTGACAGCGTAAAAGGGGAGATCATAATTTGCAAAGCTGAACTTGAAGACTAGTATTTAATATAAGCCATAAAAATCTTATCACTTGTCTGAAGAATGGCATATTAGGGTATAATTAAAGCAGCAGGATCTTTACAATTAATGTTTAGTCTTGATAGCACATTTCATAAGAGCATTTTATATAATGGGTGGATATTAATCAAAGTACATAGTGTGGGAGATAGTGTTCAATTTAAGTTAATAAAGTACTGCACAAAATTTTTGTGCTTTAAACTAAAAATAATTCCTTGGCACTGTTTAGCTCAGGCAGATACACGTGAGGTATAACTTTCACCAAAATTCTCCAAGGACAAAGTATTTTTTCATTATTTTGTCATTTGAATGTTTTAAAGGTCTGGAGAGCAATTCAATTGCTCAGAGTATTTTTAAAGTCTCCTCTGTAAATATTTAATATATATTCCTGAAACCCAGGCAAGGTTATGTCATATTCAGCTCACCTGAAAGACAAAGAAATATTTGCTACTGTAATGTTAGTAGATCTTAAATTTCTTAAGGTCAGGGCCCTTGTCTTATATTCATGATATCCCACGTAGCAATTTCCCAGGGCTTTGCATGTAATAGGTACTAAATTTGATACTAAAGATTTTCTTTTTTCAATTACAGAACATAATGTTTCAGTTACTCAGTGAATACTAGAATTTTAAAACATGAAGGATAAAATTATTAAACTATGAGCATTAATTTTAATTTCTTTCTAAGGTCAAAGATTAACCACCTCAAAACAGCATGGCCCCAAAACAATGATCTTTTTATTAAACAGGGAAAATGTATTCCAAGAGAAGAGAATAAAGACACATTGTTAGTATATTTCAGAAATAGTTAAAGTGCAGTTTGGCTGGAGAATACACTATAACAGCATAATGGCAGGGAAGGGGAGGCCCTGAGCGGGGTGGAGAGGTAGGAGAGGCCCACGGAGTCAAAGGCCAGGAAGAAGATGCTGTGTTCATTAGAGAGCAGTGATAAGCATCCAAAGTTTATTAGCAGAAGAGTGGTAATGACCAGAGTTGTACTTTCATCTGGCTGCAGGATAGCTTTAGAGGATAGATTAGGTTTAAGGTAGATTATCATTGGGTAAGACAGGCAGTGGGAAGCCAGATTAGGAAATTAAGTAATTCTTGAGACCAGCAATGAGAGCGTGAAGTAGGCTGATGGTGTTGAGACTGACAGGAGCAGGTAACTGGAGATGCTGCCAGAAGGAAGGTACTTTACCCAGTCTTGCCCAAGTTGATGGTAAAGACTTTGTAAAAGGAAGGCCTGTAAGATAGATAAAAAGTGTTCACTTTTGGCAATTGAGACCCTTCAGGTTCCGTTAGCAGAAATGATACATCAAGAGAGTGATAGCTTAGAGGGAGAATGAGTTTGATGTTTGACACATTAGATTTGAGGTGTTTGTGAGACATCTGAACAGAGAAAGTTAGCAAGTTAATGCAGATGTCAGGGTGGACATTTAAAAATGACAATTTAGTTATTTACTAAACTCTGCAGGACACCTTAGTAAATTAAGGTGATTACTCATTCATTCATCATTGATTATTCATTTATTCAACACGTTTTCTGAGCACTGTTTATGTTCCAGACACTGTTCTAGGTTTTGGTACTAAAGATAATGAACTGAAAAAACAAATGGACCAAAACACAAACAAACAAACGTATGTATAGACATACAAATCTCTGCTCTCAAAGGGCTAATCTCTGAGGTACTGGTGTGGCAGTTGGGCGGAGAGAAAAAGGACGCAAACAGAATATTAGGTAGTCAGAGGTGCCTTGATGAAAATAAAATAAGGTTATGTGATTGAGGGATTCCTTTGACTGAGTGGCTCTGTTTATTTAAGATGATATCATAGATGGATAAAATTTTAGAGATAACATTAAAAGTAATACTTAGGTTATTGAGTAACTATTTCTTCTAAATATTTACAAGGGAGAAAGGACCTTCTGAATGAATATTATAATTTTCCCTTGCTTCAAACTCCTTACACTAGAAAATACTCTTAAAAAAGATTGTAAAGTGAGTCGTGGTTATAAAGCATAGATTATGGTGCCACTCCAGGATGAACTCTTTGTTGTCATTATAATAAAAGATGTGCATTTGTTTCTATCACAGAAGATTTTTGTATATACCTAAGTGAAACTGACATATTAAAAAACAGCTTCGCAAGCAAGGAGCCAACCCCAGGCCTGCCGTCATAGAGTAATGCCACAGATCATCTTTAACCATCTTCTCTTCTCTCTTCGTAGTCTTCCCCGCTGGCATTCTGCAGCCCCCCTTCTTTAGTGCCCAGCAGTCCAACTCATTGAACTATGGGGGTATCGGCATGGTCATAGGACATGAAATCACCCATGGCTTCGATGACAATGGTAAAGTGCAGTTGACATTTTCCTTTGGCTGAGACATATCCTCATAAATTTGATTAAGACTTATTAGAATTTATCAGTACAAACCATATTTATTCATCTATGTATTATTGGTCCAATTTTCACCACACTTTCGGTGTTCCCTTTGGATTGTTGCTTAAGAAGATCAAAAATTTCTAATAATGAGGTAAGCAATGTGTGCTTTACATTCCGAAATAATATAGCAGATGTTTGTATTGAGAAATACTATGGTATTTGTCAACACCAGCAATAATACTTGATTTTATCTTCTGATTGTACATATCCATGTCCTTGTCTTAAAACAAAATGTAAAATCAGAAAGTATTTCCTATCAAAGTGCCTGTAAGTCTCTTAAGCTGCTTGTGGTCAAGGACTTTTTTTTTTTTGCATTTTATACCTAGTACCTAGTTCAGGCTCTTGCAAACAGTGGGCACTTAAATGTTTATATGCTGCCCTAAATGGCAAAGTAGACTTAGAGTTTCAATGAAAGCTGAAAGGAAAAGAAGTAAAGACATGAGCTATTTAAAGAGGTGATAGTTGAAGCTATGACAAAGATTAGTTCACAAGTGTAAGGAAAGTAGAAAGAGAACAATAGTGAAAGAATAATTAAGCCTTAACTAGACCCAACTTTAGAGTGCCAGAGAAAGAAAGGGGACAGGAAGAATAAAATTTTTAAAAAGACTTAGTGTCTGTTAACTCAATTAAACTATGCAACTATCTTGATAGGTATGTACTTGATAGGTATGTAATCCTATTTCTGTTTTTCAAATGGAAAAAAGTAGAGGCACGTAAAAGACTTGCTCAAAATTACAAAGCTAGAAATTGGTGGAACCAGGATGTAAGTTCAAGTAGTTTGCCTTCTTAGCTATTTTCTTATTCACTACATCACAGATAAATATTTAAAAGATGATAAAATTAAGTGTCAAAACATATGACATATATATATGCAATCGGAGCTCAAAAAGGGGAAGATCAGTGTAGTTTAGGTTTGGCAGAAAAGCTCCAAGAGAAAAAGGAGACTTTTTCTTTGTGCTTGATATACAAGGAAACTGTGAAACCACAGTGTCTCATGTGGGGTCTGTGAATTTGAAATGAATGGCAGAATAAAAAATGTTGACCTTTTAAAAATCTCAAAATATCAAGTGAAACAGACTTGATTCAAGTGAAAACCACCCAACAGAACAAGGCATGATTTCAGGAGTATTTCATGTGGTGGCCTGCTCTGAGATGTCAAGAGCCAAGTGGCTGAAATACCTAAGTCAATACCCAGTGAGGCACTCTGGCTGTGCAGGCTTCACCAGCTCTGTGTGGGGAAGGATACCAGTTTCTCTCATCTTCTGTCCAGTTTAATGTTCTCCCACACAGCACTCTATCAGTCCTTGCACTTTGAATTAAAGATGTCTTATTGTAATTCTTGTTAATATATAATAAGTTCCTATTTTGCTTAAATAAATATTTTTATAGGCAGAAATTTTAACAAAGATGGAGACCTTGTCGACTGGTGGAGTCAAGAGTCTGCAAATAACTTTAAAGAGCAATCCCAGTGCATGGTGTACCAGTATGGAAACTTTTCCTGGGACCTCGCAGGTGGACAGCACGTATGTTGTTAGCATTCTCTTGAAAAGTTTTAGATATGTTCAATCTTATGTCAACTATTGGTGCTTTTCTTAATAATCCTAATAAAGGGTCTTTTTTATTTTCTTACCAGCTCAATGGAATTAATACACTGGGTGAAAATATTGCTGATAATGGAGGTATTGGCCAAGCATACAGAGTGAGTAATAATATTTTCTTCCCATTTTAGTGTTTGGAGTATTTATTTATTATATTTGATCATTTATGTAAGGCCTTTCACAAAAGACACATTTAATATAAGCAGTAAACAATGAATAAAAAATGGAAAATATGTGAGGAGAAAGGGGATTGTAAATATGCTAACCATAAGGGTCAGTACACTTGACATGATAGAACTTAAAAAAAGCCAAGGAGAAGAGGAAACACAGAATCTTATATCAATGGAAATAAGGAGACGTGCAAGTTCCACAGACAAGGCAACATTTTTCTAGGAAATAATCTCTGAAATAATTTTTTTAGAAAAGTTGTTCCATTAGGATTATTTCAGGGCCATTGATCAGTGGAGGGATAATAATCAGCATAAACCCAGGCATGATATTTATAGTAAGGGACTATAGGTGATATGGTTTCAGCATGTGACCTTGTAGGTGACCAAACTATTATACTCAGAGAAATGTTGTCAGTGGAGCACGCCTTAGAAGCTCATTTAGCCTTCCATTCATTCTTGCATTCAACAAATACTTACTGAGGGCTTTACTATGGGCTTGGTGCTACTGTAGGTGCTGGAGTGGTAGCAATGAACCCTCCATAAAAGATGTCACTATTTGATGATCTGAACAAGAATTAAAGGGTGGTCTGGCAAGATGCCATGCATACAAGAAAAAGTAGCAATTGTCACAAAGTGGTAGAGGAATGATGGTCTTGGAACCCACCAGGAGGAATAAGGATGATTTTGAGTGCTTCTCTCAACCCTGAGGTAGCCATGTGACGGAGAATGAGTGGAGTCTACCTAAGATGGTACAAGGGACAGGTGTCCCTAGGTCGAACCAAGGCTTCTCTAAGATGAGGGTGAGTGGAATGTTCGGTGAAGTGGACAAGGAGGTAGGGTTGTTTGTTCACCATAGAAATTTGGGGGTTAGAGGAGAGGAGGAGAACATTGGTGGCTGGTCAGGGAAGAGGAAGCATGAGAGCAGTGTAGGGAGAGATGGCTCGTAGGGCCTGTGATTCGACAGTGACCAAGGATGATCAGAGTATGCGGCTTGGGAGAGTAAGCCAGATACAAGGAAGGCTTCCAAAAGAACGAGTCCCAGCTACTTCCTGGGGGACGGTAGATTGCTGCTGCTCGGTACACTTGGTAACCTTTTTTATTAGATGCCAAATATTGTGCATTTTACCTCTTTGGGTGCTGGATATCTTTTGTTTTTCTATATGTGTTCTTGAGCTTTACGCTAGGATACAGTTAAATTCCTCGGAAATAGTTGGATCCTTTTAGATCTTGCTTTTACAGATTGTTAGGTGGGACTGGGACAGTGCTCAGTGTAGGAAAGATTATTCCCCGTTGCTGAAGCAAGACCCTACCATGTGAATCTCGAGGGTTTCCTCCTCACCCTGTGTGGTAGGTGATTGTTCTCCTACCAGTGGGTGGTTTGCTCATGCCCATCTCCAAATCAGTGCTAAGCTGAGTGCTTGAGGGTGACCATCAGTGATCACTGAAGTTCTCTTTCCATGCAGCTTTCTCCTCTTCAGAACCCTGTCCTCGGTGTCCCTGAATGAGATGTCTCAATTCAAGGAGTCCCCTGGGCTCTGAATGGGTTTCTCCTCTCCACGTGTGGCCTGAAAATTCTCAGGGCAATAAGCTGGGATAATCATAGGACTCATGGGCCGAGCCCGTGGCGCACTCGGGAGACTGCGGTGCTGGGAGTGCAGCAGCACTCCTGCCGCGGGTTCGGATCCTATATAGAGATGACCGGTGCGCTCACAGCACTCACTGGCTGAGCGCGTTGCAGCCGGTCTCAAAAAGGACCAAAAAAAAAAAAAATCATAGGACTCATTTTGTTTGCTTACTGTATTAGTCCATTTTTGTTGCTTATAACAAAATACTTGGAACTGGGTAATTTATAAAGAAAAATAAAATTTCTTGCTTATAGTTTCTGAGGCTGGGAAATCCAAAGTCCATCTGGTAGCGGCTACAGTGACCCAGGGGTCTCACATTGCAAGATGATGGAAGCAAAGAGAGCAGAGAGAGAAAGACAGACTTTCCTCTTCTTTTAAAGCCCTCAGAACCATGCCCCTGACCATCATTATTAATCCATTCACTACCGCATGGTCCTACCATCCAATCACCTCTTCAAGGCTCCACCTTTCAATTACCATTATAGGATTTCCCACCCTCTTAACAGTTCACAGTGGGGGCTAAATTTCTAATACATAAAACTTGGGGGACACAATTCAAGTTTCAGGGAGTTTTGGGGCTACATAATTTGATCCACTACACTTACCATCTCTCAGGGATCATTCTCCTTTTGCCTGATGTCTAGTGTTTGTTATGCAAACCATTGTTTTATATATTTTGCCCATAATTTGGTTGTTTCAGTGGGAGGTTAAACCATCTAGTGCCTGTCACTCCATCTTGGCTGGAAATGGGAAGACACTGGCATTCTTAATATTCCCATGGAAATTCTAATATACAGCCAGATTGAGAATCTCTGCTGTAAATCCAGCCAGAGTCTGAGCTGGTGGTACTTCTAGTGAGATCCTTCATCTAGTGCAAATATTTCATTACACTTTGAAAATACATGAATTCTTGCATGTAATTCTTCCCCCCCTCCCCGCCCCCGCTAGATTATGAGCTCCCTGAAAGGGAGAAGGCTCAAGTCTTCCCCATGTCCCCAGCATCTTTACATAATAGAGGCTCAATAAATTTACGTTGATGGTGAGTAGGAGGAAATGAAATATATCGTCTGCTTATTTAATTGGTCACCTTCCTTTGTATTAAATTGGAAATTTCTCAGAAAGTTTGTTATCAGCCCCTTTCATAGGTATATTTAGTAGGGAAAAACTACATTTTTTAAATAGTATCCATAAATCTTTAAGAATTAACATTTTTTTGCCATTCAAGTTACCTAAATTCCTTCCTCCTAAAGTAACTGAGATTAAGTCTATTTTGTCTTGTCTTTAGGGGTCCACAATAATTGCTAATCCTTACCTTTAGACTCATAGGATACTAGGTCTCTAAGAGAGCTCAAGAGAATCTCTTGATTTTTGGCAAGGAGCACTCAAATGAAGTCTGGTATGAGTCCACTTTACTAAGAATACTAACTAAGCTAAATATAGCAATTGCAGACTCCCTTGGCAATCCCTTCATCCAAGTGGCTGAACCTATCCGTCTGTCTATAGAACAACATTTAGATAAGTTTTTAATCACTTATTGAAGTCATTCATTCATTCAACTAACATTTTTTGATCATCTGACATGTGCCAAGCTCTTGTCATCTGCTGGTCAGTATCCTATTCTTTCCAGAGCATTTGTAAATAAATTCTAGTTTTCTTTCTAATCCATGAAATAGTTGTACGTTGCCATATCTAAATGTATTATTATGGCAATTTTGATATAAAAGTTTAATTATTTGGTTAAATAATCTATAGCATAGGTTCATATATAAATTTAGAAATTATAAACATCATGTTTCTATTTTGTTAACTGCCTAGGCCTATCAGAATTATATTAAAAAGAATGGTGAAGAAAAATTACTTCCTGGACTTGACCTAAATCACAAACAGCTGTTCTTCTTGAACTTTGCCCAGGTATTATATCTTTCTTAATTGATAGATATGAAAATCATTTTGAGTTATAATTTCACAGTAAGTTAGATATCACATGCTGAACTTTGTTTTAATCAGTTGTGGCAGAGCATTCGACTTGACTAAATTTCATTGTTATAACAGATTGTCAGATCCTATTAATGATAAATAACTGTTTTTGGTTGCCTATCATTGAACTTAATTTGAAGAGTATGAATGGTTATGGAATGCAGAATTGCAATTTAATTTTCCTCCTCCTCCCCTCCTGCCACAACCCACTCAAACAAATAATTCTTTATTGAATCTGAGCACACTGCTTTGATTTTTCTATTCTATCCCTAGGTGTGGTGTGGGACCTATAGGCCAGAGTATGCGGTCAACTCCATTAAAACAGATGTGCACAGTCCAGGCAATTTCAGGTATGAACAGCAATCAAGGTACTGCAGTATGGGTTCCATTGCTTCCACGTTTGGAATTTGGTTTTTTTCTAACTCTGATTCTATACCATTTAGAAATCCAGTGCTTTTTTTTTTTTTTTTTTTTTTTTGAGGCTCACAGACAGGATCAACAGAACACATCTGGGTAGTTTACACAAGCCTAGCCTTGGCTGCTTTTTTGCTCAGAATGTATGTGTCCCAGGCTCAGTGAGTGATTATTCCAACAAAGATGTCACCTCAGAACAGTGGCTCTATTTAAAGCTAGCATAAAGACATTTTTAAGAGTCTGTGAATGGTTTAGGCCTAGACCAATGAGTTCCAAATTCCAAATAAAAATTTCCATTCAACATAAAGGGAAACTTTTTACTAATTAGAGGTTCTCTAAGATAGAATAACATTATCCTTCAATCTCCAGGAGAGAGAATACTGAAGAGGTAAGAGACTAGCCTATCACGATGTTAGAGAAAGTGCTCTACAGAATGGAAGATTAAGTTAGAAGATTTCTAAAGACCTTCCCAAATTAAAAAATCTAAGAGAAGAATGGATTGAAAGTGAATTACTTTAACCAACATTTGAATGTTAAATCCTAGGTCCTTGTGTATCTATTTTAGGAATGAATTTCTAATGCTATCCTTTCCCAATGTACTATATCACTAATCTCTCATTTGCTGATCAGCAACAACACCTCTCAGGTAAGAAAGTCTGAAAAAAAAGCAAAATTTTGTAGGGTAGTTGGAAGATGGAATTTGTGAATAAAAGAGAACTAATGTGCTAAATTTTAAAAGCCCTACATAAAATGAGAGTGAACATATTGCCCCGATCATTTGCTCCTGCAGAAAAACACATTCAATTATGAAACAATAAAATAGTGCATTTAAAAATTAGAGAATTTACTCTGCTTGTTCCAGTATCAGCATTGTCATCATCGTCATCACCATCTAGCATTTGCTTTAACAGGTCTTTTAAAATTCATTCACTCAACAACTGTTTATTTTATGCCTGTTGTCTGTGTAATCCAAGTTAAATTTAGTCCTGCTAAAATACCCAAATCAACGGCTTTTTAGGTGATGAGTAACAAAAGTTGTTGGATCAATTTAGTAGAGAGCATTTATAATCTCACACAAACCACCAGACAGTTTAATTTGTCAAAGCTTTACCATGTATATCCCCATGAACTAACACATTTATCCATAAAAACCAAGGTAAATTTGAGTAATTTTACTATAATATCTTGTGCATCTGCCATTCTCTGAGAATAAGAGATCACAAATTAATTTTTTGATGGGTAAAGTTTGTTTCTTTTGAGTATTAACATTTTTGTGTTAACCATTGGATTAAAATTTCTCTTTAAAGTACGTCATCTTCCTTTCTGCCTTAACAGAAAACTTAAATCATTTTTATGATGCAGACTATTTTTATGGTCGTTAATTATGATTTTGCTGTTTATTAATTTAGTGAAATCCTCAAAAGCTATATAGTGTGGGAAACTATTCCTATACCAGTGGTGATGCTCTGTGACTTCTCATTTGGGCTTTTTGTTAGGATTTTTCTGTATGTTTGTTTCTTCCCTAGTTCTCTTTCCTGTAACTGTATCGCTGTCTTCAGCCATCCCCTTCTCCATTCTGGTTAGCTCAGAAAAAAATCATGACACTCACATGGTAAAAGTGAATGCAGATTTTGAAATAAGAAAAACTTAAGCTCCAGCCATGATTCCACCATTTACTAACTGTTACTTAACCTCTGTGCCTCAGTTTCTTGATATGTAAAATGAGGATTAATTTATCGTGAAAGTTGCTGGAGTATTAATGTTAATGTATACGCAGTGCCTGTTTTTTATGTGTGTGTGTTTAAAAATTAGTACTGGGGTTATTTTTAGATAAAAGATATGAACAAAATAAGAATACCTATGAAAAATGTTTATGGACTTTGTAACATTTTCATATCAGCTGACAGTCACTTGTTGCTCATGTCTTCTGCCTAGTTTAGAACGTCAGTAATAAATTGCTGGTTAAATGATATGTATATAAGTATGTAACTTTTCTACCCGCAATTTCAAACTAAAAATAGTATTTTATTGTAAATATGTGAAATTATTTGTATCTTTAATTTTTTTAATTTTTTATTTTTTGGTTCTGGCTCCAAAGATGCTTTTTTGACTATTTTTCATTCATAATAAGAGAAGTTTGTGTGTGTGTGTTTAAGGGTAAACGGAATGCCAACCTTTTGTCAAGGAAACTATTATTTTCTCTGGAGGTAAAAGGGATTTCCTTGGCAAAAGGTTGAGGTTACATTTAGTTTTGGAAAAAGGCTGCTTCCTGGCTGTACAAAGTAAAACATATTTTTTAAAGAACATTAAAAACTAATAGATATTGAGTTGCTATTAAAAAAATGTATGTGGTGATTTGTGTGAAAATATTTCTGAAATAGAGGGAGATTTGTAACCTTATGCTTAAATAGACACACTATTAAAAATAAAAGGCAAAATATATCTGATATGAAGCTGAATCTATAAAATATATTTGTTAGGTCTAATCTAGAATTGTGTTTTATTTCCTAACTAAAGCTTTATATACTTTAAAATAAACTTTTTAAATCTTTAATATTTAAAACAAAAAACATTTCCCCTTGAATATTGTAGAAATTGAATCCACAATTTAAATATTGACTTCTTTCTGGAAATCCAGTTTTGGTTAGCCATCCAGAGTCACTTCAGGGAATGGTTAATTTGTTATAATAATATTTACTGTATAATCTATAAATGCTTTTCTAAAGTGATTTAGATATAATATTTCTATGTAATATATAAGGGCCTGATAACTTTTTGAAGCAAGTCAAAACTGACAAAGTGATTTAGATCCTTAGATTGCTCAATATTATTTTCCGGTCAGAAAAAAAGGGCACTTTATAGAATTAATATCACTGTCAAGGCAAGAAGTGTTTTTCATAGCCTAATTTCTAATATTTCTGAAAGAATATTCTTTTTAGTGTTTTATGTAGAAATTTTCAACTAATATGGCTGTTTTGTTTCTTTTTATTCTATAGGTTGGCATGCTTAGGCTCAACTCTTTGAAATACTGATATTTCCTTCATGTACCTTAAATATTAACATTGGTTTGTGATATTTTATAAATGTCAGTATGGACTTTGGTGAGCTTTATAGAATTCCATTTAGCACTTATTAATCTTTAGCTCATACCTAGGAATCTTTTCAGACATTTATTTCTTTATGAATGTATAGTGGTATATATGCTCATTAACGTGACTTTGCTTTGAACGAATTATAAAAATTAGTTAATGATAAAGATTGGGTAGTTTATCCATCAATGAAGCTAGTTAACTTTGTAACCAAGTCATTCATTTAAAAGAAGTAAAAAAGGTTGTCAGAAGACCCAGTAACTGCAAAAAGCCCATTCACTAACTCAAAAATCCAGTTTCTTGCAGGCAGGAGTAGTCAGATATGTTACAGGATATAAAGTCCATTCTTTGTCATATGATATTCAACTCCAGATCTCTTAGATGTTTTTAATACAAGTAATTATTTGCCAAGGGAAAAAACAGCAGCAGTACAATAACTTATTTTATATAATAAAGTAAAAATTTCAAGTAAGTCACCTTAAGAAATAACCGAGTCTTTATTATCTTCTGTTACTAGAAACACAAATACAAGAACTATATAGTATTCATATAGCATGAAATTCATTTAAGTATTCCATGTAATATTAATGAAATATGACTTCACTCTTAGAAAAGGGATTTATTTTATTAATAATGTATCTGCTTTTCAAAGTGGATTATTCATATCGTCCACCCAAAGATTTGATGTTATAAACACCAAACGTTAATTAGAGTCCTAGGAAAGTAAGTGAAGCCCTGGTGTGTTGTTGACCTAATTATTCAGGATCAAATTATCTAAGTTGAAGTGTTTGGATGGAAGGAGAGGAGATGGAGTGAAGATGAAAAGCTGACTGCACATTAGGTTGAGTGTTTCTGCCTTGCCAACTCCCAGTGCTGTTTCTCAAAGACTTTTCTTTTGTGGGTTTTTTTTTTTTTGTTTGATTGTTTTTAATTTCTTTAATGTTTTTAAGAGAAATGTAGAATTAAGTCATAGGTTTGGACATTTTTACTGAAGTACTTATCCTCATATGACTAAGTCTAAGACATAATCCTTTGAAAAAATTTAATAAAATAAAATAAAATAAAATGCAGCTCTCCCAGTCAGTGACTCTCAAATGCTTACCCTGTTGACCAAGGAACTCGCTCCCCAATATGAGGGATGCCCAAGCCACCATGATGGCTGTTCCTTAGCCAGTATCCAGGGCTGCCTGAATTGGGTAGAAGATTGAATTAAATGAATTAAAGCTCCTCTTTAGAGTCGTTGAGCCTAGTAAATTTCTAATTTCTAAGATCTTTTGATTCCTACAGTCACTTTTGACTATGTTACAGAAATTAATTTGTTCTTTTTTTGGCTTTTGAACAACAGAAATTTATTTCTCACAGTTCTGAAGGAAGGAAGTCAAGATTGGGGTGCTAGCAGGGTCAGGTTCTGGTGAGGACCCTCTTCCAGGTTGCAGACTGCAGACTTCTCATTGTATCCTCACATGGTTGAAAGAGTAAATTTGTTCTTGAACATGTAAGATGTAAGAAAGGGGACACTTTTTTTTTTTAATCAAATTATTCAAGCTCTAAGTTCCTAGCCTAATCTGGGAAGTAAGATGAAATTTCAGTAGTTTGTCAGTGTACTTACTTTCTAGAGTTATAGAAATCAGAAATCCAGTCATCACATGGGCATGTAAATTAGAAAATAGCCTCCAATTCCTGCCTGCCATGGTCACTGCTGGGCTCCTTACAGTCTGAGCACTTCATCTGGAGTCAGGTGGCTCCTTTCCTTTCAAGGGTCATGGGTAAGGGCCTCCAGAGCCTGCAGTCTTCACGTTCAGATTCCCTAACAGCCACAAGCCATCCTATCAGAGGTCTTCTCAGGGTCTTGCTCAGAGTGTGGGGCGTGTCCTTGTCATTCACACAACCTGGCATTACTGGGCCCCCGAAGTGGACTTATAGATAAAAATTCCCCAGCTCTGGCCCCACTTCTTCTCAACCCACTCACTCCAGGAAGACTCTTTTCATCTTTAAGATTCCTCTTGGAGTCCTAAAAAACCACCAACCAAAAATGTTTACATCCTCCCTGAAAGACAGGGAGTTGTGGTAGAGGCGATGGAGGGTTACTTGGTGTGTTGCTGGGTGACACACAGCAGTTAGACTTACAGAAGAAAGTCAACATGGATCCCTCTTTCCTGGATTGAGGAGAAGGAAAGGAAATGCTTTCTTTCTCTTCTAGTTGGTCCATAGTAGCAAATCAGTAGCAGAAACACTAAGCGGTATTTTTCTACATAATACCTTAGGGCTCCTATACAGGTGATTACAGTGAGTCCTCTGATGCAAATCACTGTGCTGGGCTCTGGGGGTGCAGCAGGGAGCAAGATATACACAGTGTTCTGCCCTACGAGAGATTCCAGTCCAGTGGGTATGTCAGGAAGTACAGGACAAATCATTTTGTAAATTGTGGTAGGTGCTTCGATAGGGGTAGTACAAGTACGTGGAACTAATTTAGACAGTATTCAAAGAAGGCTGCCAGGGAGGGATATTTAAGCAGAGACATGAAGGCTGAGAAGGAGTTAGCCGTGTGGGGACTGGGGAGGAGCTGCAGGCCCTGACGAGGGGAAGTTGGGTTGGTGGGTTTGAGGAATGGAAAGTAGGTCAGCAAGTTGGAGCCTAATAAGGAACGGCAAGAGGAGGCTGGGAGGGTCAGGACACTGGAGGCCGTGCAGAGGAGTCTGAATTTTCTTCAAGCCTTGGAAAGGTTTTAAGTAAGAGAATTATGGCATCGAATTTAAATGTTCCAAGATCATTCCGATTGCAGTGTGGAGGACAGGTTGGAGGGGACAGAAGAGCTCAGATGTATACACGTTACTACATCTGCTGCATGTGGGGCTTTCTGAAAGTCGGAATGGGCTCCCCTGGCACTTGCCCCAGTCTTCCCACCTCTGCAGGCCACTTGCCTCTGGACCTCCCCCCCCTACCCCAGGTGACCGGGCAGCTGGGCCCAGCAGGGATGGGCTGGTTCAGGGCGGCTGCGAAAACATCCCTCGGCTTCACTGCGCTGACCCGCCCCTCCCCTCAGATGCGGCGTGGTGCCCATAGTAGGGTGGACCGTGTTGTTTTGCCCACTGGGGTCAGAGATAAGAAGAAACTGACATTTTGCCAGCCCTTTCCAGTTATTCAGGCTGAATCCAGTTTCTGATATTGAAGGAGTCTGTTTGGAAAAAAAGAAAATAATTATCTTCCCTACTAAATTAAATCAACAAATAATCTATTTAAAGCCTACTGTATTTAAGTTATTGTGTGAGCCCTTTGATGATATAGTGAGAAATCATGATTTTATTCTTTGACCAAACTCTTCTTAAAATAATTGCACCTCCAAATATGAATTATTCATTTATTTTACAAACACATACAGAGTGTGTTTAAATTAACTCCCTGTGAGAACCTTAAGATGCAAGTACTATTACTATATGCATTTTACAGATGAAGAAACTGAGGCAGAGAGGCCGTGTCACCAGGATGCACACTATGCAGTCTCTCTCCAAGGTCCGTGCTCTTAACTCCTGTACTTCGTTACCTCTCTATTGAACAAGTCTGTTAACGAGAAGGATCTGACTCATTGTACCAGTTGTTTTAGTTTTTGTTTCTTCTTTTAAACTTTAAATTTGAAATTCACTCTCTTGGCCTTCATAGAGATTCTACAGGGTTCAATGCAGTATGGACGTGAGTATCAAATGCAGATGGTGACTTTTTTCTGTTTGTTTCAAAGGATTATTGGAACTTTGCAGAACTCTGCTGAGTTTGCAGAAGCCTTTCAATGCCTCAAGAATTCATACATGAATCCAGAAAAGAAATGCCGGGTTTGGTGATTTTCAGAAGAAGCAATGCAGCCCTTGACTAGACTTGCGGACACCGCAGAAGTGGGGAAGTGTCCAGCCGAGAGAAAATGGCCCTAGCAGTCACTTTAGTTTTGGGGGTAATTAACAGAGATGAGAACATCATAATATAGATGAAATTAGGTTATTCTAGAAAGGGTACGGAGGGAGGAAGGGGTCCTAAGGTCTATCAAATCAATCACTTCCCACTGTAAATGCTTATTTCTAAAGATAATATTTTCATTCATTTCTGTTTCTCATATGGTCTGCCGGTTTGATGTTGTCCCTAGAAAACAGTGTCAACCCCTTGAGGTAGACGGGATTTCTAATCAAAGGGAGAAAGAAGATGTTGAAGAATACACCTGGGCATCAGAAGCACAGCAGTGGTGACATGACATTTAAAACATGTCGCTGAAGCTCTTTTACTTTTACTTGCAACATGTATCCTCCTTCAAAACCCTTCCAAAGAATCTTATGCACATGGGGCCTTGGGGCTTATAGTTGTAAACTTATTTTGCCGTGCCTCTGTTACTCATTCTGCAACCATGTTATTTTAAGCACTCAGGCAAAAATGAATGTTTATTGTTGTACCTGCTTTGACTGATACTGAGATTCTTTGAGGACCCTTGCAATTTTCTAATCAATTTCTTGCTCGCTCGCTCTCTCAAAACTTGGCCTTTTTAAGAGATTTTTGGTAATGTATAAATAATAATTTTTATATTTAATTAACTACATTTATGACTAAGTAACTGTTATTATAGATGATGATTGAACATTGAAGTTTCAGACCAAGATAAAGAACCAAGTGATGTAAAGTGATGTAAAGGTGAAAATGTGAGACATTTTAAACTTATCAATCATATTGATGAAAAGCTTTAAACACAAACTTTGGGGCAAAAATTGGCATTAGACAGTTGTCTAGAGATATGTATTACTTGTGGTTTACAAGCAGGATTTTCGGCATTAAATCTGTCCCTGACGGTGGCTACGATAGAAGGACAAAACTACATCTATGTAGCGCTGCGTCTGCTTATCTTTTCAGGTTTGCCATGTGATGGAAACATTTTGATAATAAATTGAAGTTGTGAGCCATTACTCACCAGGTTTGTGTGCCAGCTGTCTAGCTGTAGGAAGTGCATTTCTGAACAGCAGTGAAAGGCCTCTGGTGGATCTGCTGCCTCTACAACTCTCAGGCCCATAGAGTTCTGAAAGGGGACTGTCTAGTCCCTGATAGGAATTCCTCTCTTGAGACTTTCATGTTTCTCTCTTTTCCTGTCCTATTGGCTAGTTTAGTTCATTTCATTACCTGATTAAGATTTTACAAAAGAAATGCACTTCCAAAATTCTTATTTTTCCCAACAGAAGATGAAAGTGAGGGAATTTTTATCCAAAATATAGGTGTTGGTTTTGCTGCTTCTTGAAAACTGCCCATATGCCTTTAAAAAAACGTTATTGAAATATAACATATATACAGAAATCGCATAAAGCAGGTGTACAGCTCAATGAACTCACTCCAACTGAACACAGCCCCGGAGCCAGCACTTATAAGAAACAGAACATTATTAGCACCCCAGAAGATCCCCTTATCACTTTATTTTTCCAAAGACAACTACTGTTCTGACTTCCAATATCATATACTAGCTTTGCCTTCGCTCTTTTTTATATGAATAGAATTAATCATTCTGTATGCTTTTGGTCTGGCTTCTTTGTCTCAGGCTTACACGTGTGATATGCATCTATATTGTTGCATTGATTGTGGATCTTTCATTCTCATTGCTGAATAATATTCTATTGTGTGAGTGTACTCCAATTCATCCATCCCTTTGTTGTGGGCACTTGAGAAGTTTCCAGTTTGGGCTGTTACAAATAGTGCAATGATAAATATGCTTACATATTACCATCTTTACTTGAGCCTTTAATGGACTTATTTCCCCTAGTCCTTCTGAAAATTATTATACATATTGAAAAGATAGTTTCAGACTAATATGGATATCCTTAGCCTTTCCCCCTTTATCACAACCCCCATTATCACAGATAATCCAAGTATACTTACATCTATATTTCCTTAAAATAAACTTAAAACATACATAAGTGATATTTGTTGTTGCAGTAATAGGAGTTTCCAGCTCTGAACAAAACAGCTATTTCTTCTGAGTTCTTCTATTCCCATCCTGTCAGAGTGGGTAAAGAGTGACTAGTACAAATTATAAGAAGCCACTGGATTCCCCACTGCTAGCTCTCTCAAACATCAGGTTCCCATGCCTAGGGAAGAGCAGCTTTCCAGTGCCTAGATCCCCACTCTCTAGACATGTAAGATTTGCTGAGGTGAAGGGTAAATCAAAGTCAGCATGGTGAAACCTCTTTATCCCTCACACATCCATGTACTCTTTTTGAGGCATATGGAGGCTTATGATCGCTCAACCACCACCAGTTGTTTGGAGTTGTCACATCAGATAAGACATATCTATAATCTCACTCATAAATCTAGTTCAACCATGGCTGAGTTCTGGTCAAGGAAAGAGAGTTTAGCAACTGAGACACGATGGGTTGGGAGCCGATGTCACTAAAGAGTGAAGATGGAAAGAAGCTCTTGGCAGTACCTGTGGATAAGGTGTCTGCCCCTATAGTACAATGTCCACATGGATTCTAGGTGCAAGGTGGAAAGGATGTTATCCTGGGAGAAGAGTCCTTGTTCTGGTCCTATTCTGCCACTACTGTCAAGGGGTCCTGGGGCATTTGCAATGTTTTTTTGGATCTCTGCTTCTGCCACCTAAGTAAAAGAGAATTAGATTCTATCAGTGGAGTAGGTGTCCAATGCGTTCCCCCAGTAAAGAACCACTCAGCAAGATAATCTCAAAACTCCCATTTTAATGCCTGTGTCCAATTAAACCACATTTTAGTCCAAAGAACAAGAACCAAGGATTTATTGAATTTGGGTCTGTGCTGCTGTTCGTATTAGGAGTTTAGATGGGGCAAAAGCTGGCTAGTTTTTTCAAAAGTATGTATCATTTCAGTTGCCACAGAGGGAGCTATCAAAGTAGAAGATGCCTATTAGTTTGGAAAGAAAATAAGACTCCACTCTGTCAAAGATGGACAGTCAGAAATTTATATCAGGTTCCAGTCTCAAAATACAAAATAAAAACATTTTTTATACTACTGTTTTTATGCCTAGTCAACTCTGTTCCAACCTCCCTGTAAACCTCCACCCCATTTATCTCTTGAAAAATGTTAAGACTAAATGGAGCTTTTATGTCTGTGTGATCTTACACTCCTGCTAACTTCAAGTTGAATCTTTTAAAAATGAATGATAGAAACTATTTTGCCATTATTTTGTTTGTTTGTTTTTACCACCCCTTTTTCCAAAGATAACCATTCTTTGCTGATTGCATTTGTTTTCAGAAGTGAAGTGAAATGGTTGCCAAATGTTATAGGAAGTTGCAAGCATTAGCAGATGATTTAGAGAGCCAGAAGTGAATGTCTCTCTGCACTGTCTCTGGGCTGAGGAACTTGACCTTTTGGCTGATCAGTCAAAAAGAGGAGTCACATCTGACTGGTGTCAAAATGACACGTTTCTTGCATTCTAATCTTTTCTCTAACAATTTTTTTAAAGTTTCAGCTCCTTTGTATTTTGAGTTTTCTCTAAAGCAGTGAAAAACACTACTGTCATTTTCAACTTGAGACAAAATGCTGTGTTCCTATTTTGTTTGATAGAAAAAATCTTCTCAGTTGTGCAGAGGAAGCGTGGCAGAAAAATAAGCATTTCTCCTACTGGAAATGATGATGGGTCCTCAGCTTGGGAGTGTGGATAAAGATTGGAAAGTCTAATGTTTATGTTTAATTTTTATTCTCCTGAATTTCCTTTCCACTCACAAACTAACAATTTTTGCAGGTATCAGGCATATTAACATTTGATTGCATTCCTATAAGTGTGCTTGGTATATCTCTAATCTGATCATCTCAAATTATAATACATCCTAAACATTTACTCTATGTGCAGGAAGACACATATGGGGTCGAATACCTGGTTTATCATGTACCTTGGTGTAAATCATTTACACATGCCATAAATGCTCTATGTCCCTTGAAGTACAGCACCAAAGAGGTAATGCTAAGATTTTCACGGCAGCTTTATAATACCAAAGAAATAGGGATACAAAAACTAAATAGCAGAAAATGTTTAGATTTGTTAAATGAAAATACAAAAAAGACACAATGTTGAATATGCATTATCATTTCAACTATATTAAAGTACGGTTACATAGAAATAGAGTTGGAAGAATAAATTCCAAAAATTAACCCAGGAATATCTCTAGGTGGTAGTATTGTAAGTGATTCTTTTCTTTTTTTGGTTTTTCGCATTTAAAATTTTTCTGTAATGGGAAAATGTTACTCTTAAAAAGTAGTTTTCAAAATGTTACATGGAGGAAAGGCAGGAAGTATGGAAGGGAAAAAACGACCAAAAAAGAGAAATATAATTTCCATGAATTTAAGGTTTGTTAATTCATTTAAGGGGCTATTCAGTTTGGTGTCTCAGGCAACTTAGACCCAAGGGACCTGGTGCAGTGGATTTTGGTCAAGAGTCTCCGCCTGTCCCTCAACCCCCTTGAACCCCCCCACAGAACAGGCCAGATCTCACAGTCAATGAGGTCGGTTTGACACTGCTTAGTACAGAGTAGAGGAAGTTGATGGACCTTCCTCTGACTTTGCTTGAAATGGTTCTGTGAGAACAAAGCATGTGCTCTAGAGGGCTTTTGGAGTTTTTTTCTTGAAAATGCTAAAGGGTTGACTAATCCAGCCACACTCTCCCACCTGGTATATCCTCCAGACAAACACCTGGCATTTGCCAAACCGTGACCAGGATTAAGGATACAGCCTATGTCTGTGCAACAGAAACCAGCAGATCATATGGTGATCAGACCTAAGTGTTTCACCTGGTAGGCACCGTGGTTTAACTGGTGGTCAGATGCTAAGATTTAGAGGTCGAATAGGGAGGAGACAGAAGGTTACAGCTAATCCCAGGTGACTCGCTGTTTTTATATGCTTGCTTGTTAAACTTTGGTTGCAAATGTGAAAATTGAACTTACACTAGGTTAGCCAAGACTGGAGATTTTGTTGATCCACATTACAAATACAGAGTAACTGGGCCTTCTTTCCGTATGTCTATTTTCACAGAATGGCTTTCTCCAAAATAAAGCCATGTTGGTCAACTATACCCAGGCTCAAAGATTCTCTACTTCTTCCTCAGAAGAACAACATTCTAACTACAGTACACACTTGACAAGTCCTAGGGAAAAAAAGCAACTGAATTGACTCATTTTGGAAACATGCCCACCCCTGTGGATAGGACATAGGGAAGTGCGGAGGTTGTACAAATTGTGAACTTTGATCCCCTGTGGAGTCAAAGGGCAGTTTCCCCCCAAAAGAAAAGTACTATTGCTGGAAGAGAAAGGAAAAGAAAGAGATGACCAGAACACCAGTAACTTCTCCAATGCATCGCAAAACATCTCAGTTTGGATTACATTGTGCATATTCAATTTTGAATAAATGTCATATGAATTTTAATTTTTGTTTAACCAAAATGAAGACATTATGCATTTTAATTAGATTTAATATTTATGAAAATTAAGTCATTGATAAAGGAGGGTAGGACGGAAGAGCAACAATACTTATTATTTAGTGTGAGTGGGCACATAATTCAGGTTGTTTGTATAAAGTTTACTTTTAATATATCTAACCTGTGAAGTTGATGTTAGTACCCCAATATTGCAAATGCTGAATTTGGGTTTCAAAAGAGATTAGCTAATTTGCCCAAATTCACACAGATGGTAAATGACAAGACCAAATCAAGTTATGCTGAAGTCCAAAATCTATTGAAATTTGTTATCAAAGTTCTCTCTATATCAGTATAAAATGAATTTTAACATATCAAAATTAACTCATTATTTATAGCTAAAAATTCTCGGAACATATATCTCTTAAGAAAAATAATGAAAACAATGTATTTTCCATTTTCTTTATTACTTTATACAGCCTTTGTTATTTTTAAAAGAACAGTATTTTAAACAATTATATCAATAGACATTTATTGAACATTTGCTAGTTCAAGATACTATGTTAGAAGCAAAAATAAAAGTAGTTAGAAAAGAAAAACAAGATATGTTAAATATATTAATTATCCTGATATGAGCATCACAGATTGCACACAGGTATTGATATTCAATGCTGAACCCTACAGATATGTACAATCAATTGTTTCAATAAAAAATAATAGTACAAAAAGAAAAAGAAAAACAGGATAAAGTAGTATTCTTTGGATGGCACTACACCTGTCCACCACACCTATTCACTTATTCATTGATCAAATGTTTGGTACCATTCATGTGTGATACACTATTACTAGGCCCATTAGAAGATTAAACAATAAATGAAAACAGCTAGCTTTTTAATACAGTAGAGACTCTAAAAGATGTACACAAATGAATGTATTACACAGCTAAATGTACAATATGCCAAGAGATACAGCAAAAACAAAATTCGAGAAATCAGAGGAATTTCCTTTCCTAGCATGCCAAAGACATCCTGAAGGAAGTAACATCTAAGTTGCACTTGACAGTATAGATGGGATTTTGACAATTAAAGAAGGAGGTAAGGAAATATTTTGGCTTAAGGATTCCTCATATACAAAATTAGGCAACCAGAGAGTAAGCACTTCCCAGTCACTGTAGCAGTGCTAACTGGTAGAACACAGCAAAAGAAAGTTGACAGAAAGAAACTGTCGACAGTTAATCAATATTCACAGTTGGCTTTTTGACTCGTCTACCAAGAAAAGATTTTCTTATTCAGGCATCTTGGGCTGTTCTCAAAGTTTATTCATTATCATTCTCCTTAGCAAGTACATTTTTTTGTATTTGCTAGAAGTTGTGTGATTACATGTTATAAGGATAACATTTGGTCCTATTCCTGGGAATTTAGAACTCTGCTCTCATTCTACTCTTGTTGCTAATTCACTGCACTGAGCAAATTAATTTCTCTGCATTCGCATTGTATCAGAATTAAAATCAGAGTTAGGATCAAGGCCTTCTCAAAATCAGAAGGCAGGCAGATAAAATGTTTTGAAAACAAAACTCCTTGAGAATGGAGAAAGATATCAGAGTGCAGAGGAACTGGGACACAGTGTCGTGGAAAAATCTCAATCCGGAGAGAGCCAGATAGACCCGGGGACACTTAGGGTCAAAGCAAAGACCAGGGTTGCACAGTAAGCGTTTGGCTCCTCTGTAAGCTTCAATTTCCTCCTCTACAAAATGGTCATAATCACATGCACCTTTCTGGGATGGATACAGTACCAGTTGCCAACATTGTATTTTTGAGTGCATTGAAATTTAATACCTTGATTGTTACTCTGACTTTTCCCTGGCCGTAATTAAGCTCTGTGATCTTTAAAAACATGAGGGCTTTTAGCTAAAAGACCAGAATTTTGTTTTTTCTTTTTACCATATTATCTTTCATGTGGCTGTAAGTCAGTCACTTGCTTGATCCCTTTCGCATTGTTTTTCTCAGTCTTAAAACAGAAAAGGCACAGAAAGTGCAATCCTTTAAATAGTAAGAGATTTCTTCAAAAGTAAAAAGAGCAAAAGCAAGAACATACTCAAAACAAAATTGAAGTTTGGGGCAAGATGATAATTTGGGGGGAAACAGTTTGCAGCATTATGCAAGCACTATCCTCACGTTGCTCAGAAAATAGCATTGGCCCAGGGACTTTAGGAAAGCCATTTAACTCCTTTGAAACTTAATTTACTCAGAAGTAAAGTGTGAAAATGCAAACACATTTTTGCCATTCAGGCATGTAACATGCAGAACAATGGCCCCCAAGATGTCCACATGCTATTTCCCAAAACCTATGAATTTGTTAGGATATATGGCAAAGGGGAATTAAAGGTTGCACATGGAATTAAGGTTGCTAATCAGCTGACTTTAAGAGAAAGTATCCTGTGTTATTCAGGTGGACCTAATATAATCATAAGAGTCCTTAAACGTGGAAGAGAGAGGCAGAAGAGAAGATCAAAGTGATGTAATGTGAAAAGGACTAGACCAGCTCTTGCTGACTTTGAAGATGGAGGAAGAAGGTCACAAGCCAAGGAATGCAGACACCCTTGAGAAGCTGGAGAAGGCGAGGAAATGGATTCTCTCCCAAACCCTCCAGAAAGAAAAATAGCTTGCTGACACCTTTGTTTAGCTCAGTAAAACCCAGGTCAGATTTCTGACCTATAGAACTATAACATATTAAATTTGCATTAGGCCACTAAGTTCATAGTAATTTGTTATAGCAGCTATAGAATATATACAGTATAAGTAAATATTTAGTAGATAATACTCCGGAATTGTTTAAACCTTTCAAAACTTATGCTAAGCTATTATCTTCTTATCATGAAATATATACAACTATAAATTCTCAAAAAAATTTAGTCACTTTATCTGTTAATAAATACTGAATATAAGGATTGTGTTAGTCTTTTTCTGTTGCTTATAATAGGATACCTGAAAATGGGTAATTCATAAATAAATGAAATTTATTTCTTACAATTTCAGAGGCTGGGAAATCCATGATCCATGGGGCGTATCTGGTGAGGGACTCCTTCCTGGTGGAGTGACTCTACAGCCACTCAGGGCATCACATAGTGAGAATGGGCTGAGCAAGAGACAGCTAATCTCACCTGATCTCCTTATAAAGCCATCAGAACCACATCCATTACTCCATGAACAGAGCAATACTTTCAGGAGGGCACAATCCTCACAATCTAATCTCTTAAAAGCCCCACCTTTCAAATGTCAGAATTGGATTTCTCACCCTCTTGACACTGTTACAATGGAGGTCGAGTTTCCAATGCATGAAATTCTGGGGGACACATTTAATCCATAGCAAGGATACAACATCAACTTAAGATAACTAGAGTTGGTATTATTCTAAACTAAAATAAGTAGTTATAATTGATTCACTCACGAAACGACTAAAACATTGGCCTTTATAAAGTAAACATAATTCATCATACAGAAGTTAGGTATTTGGCAATTAACAAGCCTTGCCTATCATTCACCTTTCGTCTCAGCATGCAAACTAATTAACCACTGAGAGGACCTTCCTTGTATAAGCACTCATATGTCAGGAAAATATTTATGGCTTTATCCACTAAAGTAGCTAAAATATAAATTGTTTAGGCAAACTTTGAGAAAATAGAAACCAAGGACCGTGGAATAATGCAACCTTGAGATTTTACTGCACTTGGCACATTGCATTTTCCTGAAGTTATTTATAGGTATCATTTTTACCTTAGGCAAGCTAATAATGAATTGCTGTGTTCTCAGGAGCTTCTGCACTTCAGCTTTAAGGGGTATGTCATAAAAAAGATATATTGCCCAAATGCTTAAATATTTAAACATTTAAAAATAAAGGAATGGTCACACTGGCACTGGCAAGTGTGTACTGTCCTTGGTAACAACTCAAAGAATGTAGCTGGTTTTTTAATGCGCAACACCTATAAGTTCCATATTTACATTGCTCAAGGCTTCCTCAACATTTATTGAGTTTTGTAGGTAGAAAAGGAATGAACAAAGCTGGCCTGTGGTGTGCTGGAGCCAGCTCTCAGCAGCTCATGAGAGCTGATTGTTAAATTTTCAGAAACTATGTCAGCTAGTTGATGACATATATAAGTAGCTTGACATCAGCCAACACTACAAATCAGGGTTGGTTGGTTGATTTTTCCCAAAAAATCAGTTGCTCAGCATTTACGAGCACACCACTGGCCCTGGCCAGAGGCAACTCACAATCCAGGAAGTGAAACAAGGCTTACCCTATAAAGTCATACACAATCAAGGGAACTTCTTTTATGTCTTAGATATAGTAAATTTGCAACTTTTCCCACAGATGACTGTAATTTTCTTATGCTAACATAATCAGGGTGTTACAACAATTTTCCAACAGATGAAAGTAAAGTATTTTAAGGAAAGGGTGCCTTTTTCTAATTCACACAATAGTAACATGTGGACTAAGGCTAACTTGAGGTGTTTATTTTTTTTTATTTTTTATTTTTTTCCTTTTTTTTTTTTTTTTTTTTTTTTTTTTTTCCTTTTTTTTTTTTTTTTTTTCCTTTTTTTTTTTTTTTTTTTCCTTTTTTTTTTTTTTTTTTTCCTTTTTTTTTTTTTTTTTTTCCTTTTTTTTTTTTTTTTTTTCCTTTTTTTTTTTTTTTTTTTCCTTTTTTTTTTTTTTTTTTTCCTTTTTTTTTTTTTTTTTTTCCTTTTTTTTTTTTTTTTTTTCCTTTTTTTTTTTTTTTTTTTGTCTTTTTTCGTGCCCGGCAACGGATCGCAACCCTCAGTGTTGCGCCCGTACCAGACCGGGACCGGCAACGGGATCGCAACCCTCGGTGTTGCGCCCGCACCTCGCTCAGCCAATGAGCGGGAACCGGTCTGTATGTGGGATCTGAACCCTCGGCAGGAGCACTGCCGCGCTCCCAAGCGGCGCACTGTAGCAGTGCGGCCCTGGGCCGGCCCCATAACTTGAGGTGTTTAAACTAAGTCAAGGCCACAGACTGAATGTCAGTGTCCCTTCCCCCAGATTTATATGTTGAAACCTAATCCCTAATGTCACAGTATTAGAAGGCTGGGCCTTTGGGAGGTGATTAGGTCATTAGGGGATTCCAGGGTAGTTTGGAGCCTTTCATAATTGGAATTAGTGCCCTTATAAAAGGGACCCTGGAGAAATCCCTGTCTAGCCCCTTCTGCCATTGAGGACACAGTGAAAAGATGGCCATCTGTGAACCTGGAAATGGGCCCTCCCAGACACCAAATTTGCCAGCACTGACCTCCAGAGCCGTGAGAAATTTCTGTTGTTCGTAAGCCACCTAGTCTATGGTATTCTGCTCTAGCAGCCTGAACTCACTTAAGACAGTAAGAAGAACTAAATGTGACACAGGATTTAATCATGATGGAAGTGATGAAGGAGTTCAGATGGAAAGGAGATTGTATCCATTTGTGAGTATTTGCAATGCCTTTAGGAACATGTATCATTGAGGTAGATTTTAAAGATGAACAGATTTTTCCAAGGGAAAAATGACAAGATGGGGATGTCAAGAGAAGAGTACAACCTGAACCAACATTGGTAGTTAGGACAGTTCTTCAAAGAGCCAATCAGGTTGTGTCAAACTAACTAGAGTAAAATTTATTTCACAAGGTAGTTTGGAACCAAATAGTGGGAGTCTAGAATACCAAACTGAGAAGTTTTAAATTTGGAAGTGCATTCAAGATTGTAAACCTGATTTTCTGCTAAAAAGATGGTTATGATGACATGAAACTAGAGACCTACTAAAAAACCTGAGCAGAGTTCACGTCTCTTTTCTTCCCCATTGTACCTTCGGGGCCTGTTAACAGCACCCAGCACAGTGTAGCAATCAATTTTTTTTTTTCTGTTTGAGGATTAGGAGCTGAGTTTATGCAATTGTCTTTAATCCTTCTACCACAAAACACACCTTTCAAAATATTTTCAACACATCCCAACTAAGCCAACCCCGAACCATTTCTTGAGTCATTTTATAAAATGACTTTTATATCCTTTCCTCTGGTAAAATAACTTGACAGATTAAAATGTTTAGAGGTGAGATTAATGATCAGTAGAACATGATCAGAATAGGAAATTGTTGACAAAAGGCTAGAACAAGGGAGACTTGCTGAACAGTGTGGTTCTTTGTCATGGAGCCTTGAGTCAGAAGCAGAATACGGCACTCAAAGTGAGGCCAGGGTGCACAAAAGTGGGGTGAAATAAAACGAGGTGGGCAGGGCGGATAATTCAGTGAAGAGACCCATTTGATTTCAGCCTCAGCATTGCCTGTTGCTGAATAGAAAGGGTGCTACACTGGGTCCCTTCCCTCTTCTGGGAATCCTGGTAAATCAGTGACAGGCCAATGGTGGGGGGGGGGGGCAGCAAGGGTACCTGCCAGATAAGCCTCAACCAGTAGATGAAGTAGATCAAGAGCATTAACTATGAGGTTCCTATTTATAAAACAAGCAACAGAGGATAGGAGAGGCAGGGAGAGATGGTGGAGAAGCTGTCATGGTAAATGTCATCAGTCTGTGTCTTAACTCCCATCTGTCATATAGGAACAAATTCCAGACCCTCTCAACTTCCTCCCAAATATTTCTGAATCTTACAGACCCCACATACATATTCCATATCAAACCAAGTCCAGAACCTTGACTACCAAATAATTCTTTCCTCTCTGGCTCCAGTTTTCTGCACAGGGGGGGGGGGGGGGGGCAGCAAGGGTACCTGCCAGATAAGCCTCAACCAGTAGATGAAGTAGATCAAGAGCATTAACTATGAGGTTCCTATTTATAAAACAAGCAACAGAGGATAGGAGAGGCAGGGAGAGATGGTGGAGAAGCTGTCATGGTAAATGTCATCAGTCTGTGTCTTAACTCCCATCTGTCATATAGGAACAAATTCCAGACCCTCTCAACTTCCTCCCAAATATTTCTGAATCTTACAGACCCCACATACATATTCCATATCAAACCAAGTCCAGAACCTTGACTACCAAATAATTCTTTCCTCTCTGGCTCCAGTTTTCTGCACAGATTTTTCCTATTAATGCAAATTGCTGATGCAGCAGCTATGCTCCAGTGCCTACAAAGGGGGCTACTGCTGCTAATCCCTGTCAAAGGGACAGCCACTGCTACCTGTCCCTAGTGATACAGCTCCAGGCATGCTGATGCCAGACATTGAGGGCATTGTCTTCTGACCCAAGGGCTCTCTGTCTCTTATTACTGCCAAAGATTCCAGCATAGTCTTTCCATTGCATCAACTACTGTGTTAGTGGAATCCTGTGTTTCCACATCCCACAGACATTTCTGTGGGGGTGGGGGGATATATCTCTATCTCTCTATTGGATAATTTGCTTTGCTACAGACCCCTTGACCTAGGACTCAAATTTGAACTCATAGCAACATTCTGAATAACAGACAAAAAAACTGCTAATTGTGTCCCATTGTCCATTCTCCTCTTCTTCCTTTTTGCAACAGAATTCCTGAGTTTTGTCTGAGCACTAGACCACCTGGCTAGAGACTACATTTTCCAGCCAGCAGTGGACCAGGGATTATGTTTTGGCCAACAGAATGTGAAAAGAAGCTATATATCCAACTCTGGGTCACAGCATTTAGGAATGAGATTGCTTACACTCCGTTCTGCAGACTGGAACTTACAAATGTGCTGGTGAGCTGGCTTCAGGCTGGGATGATAAAGCAACAAGATGCAAAGACATGGCGTCTCTGGTCAACCTTGCTTTGAGCCTATTCTGGACTGTTAAATGAGAGAGAAACTTCTATCTCACTTGAGTCTTGAGTTGTTGGCTTTGTTTTTGTTTTGTTTTGTCTTGTTGGGGGTGGGGTGGGGTGTCTCTTTGTTCATCAGCTTAGTCTGTATGCCAAAAAATACAAGGAGCCATTATAAAGACATTAGTCTCTGGAAGGAATAAACAAAGGTTTAAATATATGTATTTGAAGGACCAAAAAAATGCAAGATAGAGCCTCAGGGACTATGTAGCCAAAGTGGGAATAATATCTATTGGGAAGAAAAACTGTGGGCTTAAACTTCAGAGGTTGTACATTACAAACTACATGACAGCGTAGAAATCAAACCCATTCAGGATCTAATATGACAAAAGAGAATTGTATTAAAATTTTAAAAAATTCCTGATGATGTCCTCTGTACCCACTTCTCTCATACGAATTCTCAGCCCATCATGATAAAAATAAATAAATAAATAAGTAAAATTTTAAAAGCAGTTAAATTTGTCAGAGCAATTAATACTAGCTACTGTAACAAACACTCCCACCATTTGAGAACACAATAAAGTTTTGTTCTCCCTCAAACAAAATTGAGGCAGGCTGGACAGGTTTCTTCTCTAACTTGTGACTCTGTTACCTGGGCTCCTTCTAGGACTTTCAACCACCATCTTGGATTCTTTGTTTCCCACCGCATGATGGGGTGGGGGTGGTAGAGAGCGTGCCTGGGCGGGGGGTGGGGGATGGATAGTATACTTTGTCATTTAGGCCTAGGAATGAGATCCAGAATTTTCACTCAAATTTCATTGATCAGAACTAGTCACATCCAAGACTAGGAAATGTAAGAAAGTCATAAATATTCAAGAGTATTTACAGTCTCTCCCACAGCAGTCATTTTGATGGATCTGGAAAGCAATAGTCCTAAACATACTGGTTATAATTTATTGGCCCTTAAACTCCTGACCCTCTGAAGTTCTGTGAGTATGCCCTGAAGTACGCCAGAGGATATGTTAGGAAGTATTCAGAATAACTCTCATTCTGCAATATTCGCCCTAATTCCATGAGATTTGAATGATTAAAATTTATTTTCTCATCTCACTTGAAATCCTTGGTGAAATGCTGAAATTATATCCTAACTTAGTTCCAACCAAGAATTTAGTTGGCCTTATCAAGATATACCTACAAACTATTATTTATGCAAGGATGAACCACCTTCGAAAAGAGCTGGGCCAGAAGGCAGAAGACCTTTGCTCTCCATCAGGCTGTGCCCCTAACTGGCTGAGTGGATTTGGGAGAACCATCTTCTCTGGGCTCCATTTCCTTATCTGGGAGTAAATAAGCAATCAAAATACTAAAAGCTAGACAGGAGGGAGTGGAACTAGATGATTTCTGAGGTGTCTGCCACATCTCATATTCAATGGATCTCTAATTTTAAATATAAGTCTTTGACCGTGTTGACATTCCTAGAAAACAGGGCATTTTAAGAGCTCCCTAGACCTTGTATATTTTCACTTTTAGAAGCTCCACTTGACTTTATATTAGACATATTAAAATGTACTCAGATTCTACATGAAATATAATTTATGTACAAAAAAGTTTGCATATTTGGAGCCAATAACTTTTTCCAAGTCTAGAATATTTTATTGATCTTAATACTGTGTCTATAGGGCCCAATAATATATTGATCATCCAAACAACCATTTTCCAGGTTCTCACAAAATGGATCTCAGCATGGCTCAGTAGTTCCACCATGAACAGCTTTTACAAGACGGAGCATACATTAAAACACTTCATCTTTAAAAAATATGACCACACATGTCTCTACACTCACTTGGGAAACCAAAGGAGCTGGAATAAGAATATGTGGAAACATTATTTATAGTAATTGAGCTGCAAGAAAATGGGAACTAGACACTTTAAAAATTACACAGATTATTAGACTAAATGGGCTCTGATTAGAAGCCATTCAACATGTTGAACGCTTCCTAAAAATGGTTAGGAAGTTCACTCCATCAATATTCCACACTACCCTCCATGAGCTCCCCAGAGAGAATTACTGCTAAAGTGGAGATCTGCCATATTACCCAAAAGGGCAGTGCAGCTGGAGACACTACTGGGGGACTTGTGAAAAGAACAACACTTCTTCAAAAGGGCTTTCTCCCCAGGGATCTTCTGATCCTGAGCAGAGAAAACAGCCTATAAATCCAGACTCAGCCCAATCAGGCAAGCACCTACTTACACTGCTGACTTATTATTCCAACTCTTCCTTGATAAGTCATCTTGGGGTCAGCGCAGATAATCTGAGCTGGTGAAGACTTTGGCAACCCAAGATATTCTTGTTAATAGGCCTACAGGCATGCTACGTACCGGTCAACATAAAATAACATTTGTAGCAATGCAGACTTCCAAACTGTCTATCACCACTGGTTGACATGGTGGCTAATAAGGTCATCATTTATTGCTTGGATCTTCAGAGGGAAAAGAGACTGCTTATTTTTTGACACTAATAAAACTGGATATTTATGCAATAAATGCCTACGAGATACCAGCTTTATTAAGAAATATAAAACTAACATAATCCTTTGTTTGAATGCCTGTAGCTTATGAACCATGAAGAACAAACTTAGAATTACTTGACATTCTCAGCCTTGAACCTTATGAGATAACTTTTTAAAAAAAATCCAAGACTACGAATAAAGTTGTCATATAAGGCCAGTATTAAAACTTAGTGAAAAATATTTTAAAACCATGGTTCATTTTGAAATCAACTGGATTTGGCAAGCATCTAATTACAAACCTATTTTTTAACTTGGAATTAGGCCAAGCCATTAAGACAGTCTATACAAAACAGTCTGGACTAATAAAGGAGGAACCCAGAAATGAGGATGAACTCAAAATGAGGAGGCCAGCTGCCTAACACCTGGCAGTTAGCAGAAACCAAAATCAAATGGAAAGAATAGCTGGAGGAATGGCTGAAGTGTATAGCAATAAACCATGTCAAGATGACTATTCACAGAAAAAGAAAGAAACCTGCAAGGAGAAGGAAAGAACTGAAGTTTCCCAATCTAGTGAATTTTATTTCAAACAATCCCAGCTTAAATCACAGAGGATCTCAGCCCCAACATTTAACCTGAATTTGATAGAAGTGGGGGGGAGAGGGTATGTGGAATATACCAGAAAATCTATGTCCCATTTATAAGTATATAGAGATAGATCGACAATTTAAAAATTTAATTTATCTTATTGCTGTTTCTTATTAACAACTCCAAAAGGAAAGAGAATAAAATTGGAAGTAAGGAGACCTGTCCTGAAAGAGGCTGTGACCTTGAGCGAGTGACTCCTATTTCTCCTCTAAATTGAGGTGCTTGGACTAGATGATCTTGAAAATCTGTTTCAGCTCCAACTCCATATTTCACTGAGACACTTTTGAAGTCTCTCTAGAGAACACTAACATTTTTAAAGCAAATGTATTTCACAGGGCCTGTTTTCCAAAGCCCTGTAGTCTCAGGTTTAGCCTAACCTTTTGGAATTACACATAGAAATGTTAAGCTTGCAAAAGACAGGAAACTTTCCTCAGACTAAAGTCTCTGTTGTAAATAAGAATTGTAACACAGCAAAATTGCTGGCTCCAAGGACAGATGCCCTTGGTGCAATTAAACCTAGTGATTGTTGCCATGACAGTTATCTTACTGTTCTTTTTGTAACTGTGTATGTTCCTTTTCTGTAATTTTCTGGCCTGGAGAATAAATACTGAGAGAAGACACCAGTTCATAGTTAATTTCCAAAGGAAAGAATGCCTCTCTCTTGAGAGTTCCGGGAAATTAACCCCTTTGGGGTCTCTCACTGCTCAGAAGAAATGAACTTTGAGTAATCCTTTTTGCAGCCCTGTCACTCAGTGGAAGAGAGGTGACAAGTCTGTGTTAGGCAAAGCAACAGTCTCAGCATGACTAAAGAAGAATGGTATGTTACCATGAACAATAAAAATTAGAGCCCAAGGGAAGCATATGCTTGTTTTATTTCTCACCACTGCATAGACCTATAGTACCTGAATTCCAAGGTCCTTAATAAACATTGTTTCTTGTGCCTGGTAGACAACATGGCTGCCTTCATGATGTTGTGCAAACTTCCCTAGTAATTTATCAATGAGCTCTGCTTTGTGCTGTATTCTTAACAATACAGCCACAACAAAGACCTTTACCCTTACCTTATCATAGTAATCACTGTTTAACCAGTGATTATGGGCTTTTGGCGGGGGGTGGGGGGCAGAGGTTTTTTTTTTTTTTTTGGTTCTCTCTCCATCAGGAGCAGTTCTAAGACATAAGTGAAGTGGGTCCTCAGAGCCTTACTGTCCTCACCCATAGCTTTAATAATATCCTGTCTTTAGTACCCTCCCTCTGGCTTTATACAGTCCTCACATACAGGAATTTCTACACAGCCAACTCCCCACCCACAGAAACACTGGCTTCCCATGGGAGGAAAGGCAAGCTTTCCAATCACAGTGCCTAGCACAGAGGAGAAGCTTCACCTTGTACTAGGTGAACAGCTTGAAGCTTTTTAGACCTAAAAAACCTCACCTTATCACTCTCCATCACAACGCTGCTCACTCATCCAGTGTGTTCATGTGACAGTTTCCCAGGCTGGAGGAGAGCACTTGAAAAGGAATTGCTGAGACCAAAGTTTTATGTAATAGAAACTAAGCTCTCCCTGTGACTGTTAAGAGGGTGGGAAATCCTATTATGGTAATTGAAAGGTGGAGCCTTGAAGAGTAATTGGATTGTAGGACTCTGCCATAATGAATGGATTAGAAATGGTGGTCATGCATGTGGTTCTGAGGGCTTTAAAAGAAGAGGAGGGTCTCTCTCTGCTCTCTCTGCTTCCACCATTGTGCAATATGAGACCCCTGGGTCTCAGAAGCCATAAGTAATAAATTTTGTTTATAAATCATTCAGCTCCATGTGTTTTGTTATAAGCAACAGAAATGGACTAATACAGCTGGGAAATCCAAGGTTCAGGGAACACATGGATGAGGGCCTTCTTTGGTGGTGACTTCAGTGATACAGGGTGTCATTTTGCAAGAAAGGCAGAAGAGAGAGAGAATAAGAGCTCATGTGCTCTCCTTTTAAAGCCATCAGAACCACACCCATGACCACCATTAAACCATCAATGGATTGATCCACTTACTAGGGCATGGTCTTCACAATCTAATCGCCTCTTCAAGGCCCCACCTTTCGACTACCATAATAAGATTTCCCACCCTCTTAACACTGTTATGGTCGGGGCCAAGTTTCTAATACTTGGAACTTTGGGAGACACAATTTAAGCTTCAATGAGTTTGGGTGAACATTCAATTCACAGTAATTATGCTATAAAATTTTCACTTATTTAAAGTCACTAGTATGAGCAATTTTAAGACTTAAGAGATAGAGTGAAGGAGAATGGGAAAGGAAGCAAGACAGGAGGGAAGTCATATTTTTGAGGCTGCTAAATTACAGGTACACTTCTGGGTACTTTACATAAAGTGTCTCATTTGAGCCTCAAGCTTTTAGATCTTCCATTTACAAACAAAGAAAATGAGGCTTACAGAAGTTGGTTTGCTTATACAGGGTGACTTAGCTGGAAAAATTGCAGAGCTGGGACGGAAATCAAGCTCTTTTTTACTATTTATCTCTCTTGAAAAAGCCTTTCCACTTGTGTTTGGCTCAGATATCACATAGCAATCAAAGGAATCACAGTAAATCTGTATTCCCGTGGCTCGTGAAGTGTTTGGTGTGTCTCTACCAGACCATGCACTCTGCCGCTTCAGGGCCCAGCTCAACACTCACAGAAATTCTTATTATTTACCTTACCTTACACCACTCCTTGACAATGATACGCTATTGTTATGATGTGAATTGTGTCATCCCCAAAAGATGTTGAAGTCCTAACTCACTGTAGGTGTGAATGTGAGCTTATTTGGAAAAAGGGTCGTTGCAGATGATCAAGTTTCATTAGGTATCCCCTAATCTAATACAACTGGTGTCCTTATAAGAAGAGGAAATTTGGATGCTAAGACAGAAATGCACACAGAGAGAATGCCATACAAAGATGAAGCCAGAGATTGGGGTGACACTTCCACAAGCTAAGGAATGCCAAAGATTGTCAGCAAACCACCAGACAAAGTTAGATGAGAGGCGTGAAACAGATTCTCACTCACAACCCTCAGTACCTTGCTGATACCTTGATCTTGAACTTCTAGCTTCCAGATCTATAAGACAATAATTTTCTACAGTTTAAGCCACCCAGTTTGTGATACTTTATTACAGCTGCCCCAGGAAACTGAGATAGCCATCGTACAGTAAAAAAAAAAATAATGCACAGGACAATAAGAGAATAGCTGCAAATTACATAACACAAAATTATTCAGAAAAATTAAATAAAAATTCAGAAGGCAAAAGTAACCCAATATTTGATCAATATGTATTTATTCTACTCTGATCACTAACGCATTCAGAAAATGAGGCCATCAGATATAACCAAGTATTTTGATTACATTAATTGCTCACAGTATAAAAGCTTTTAGTCTAGTAAGTAATTTTAATGCCTCCTAGAACTGTACTCCCCAAGATTCATGCGTGTGATATTGACAAAAGTATTTTCAATTCACAGAGGAAACTGATATTGCCCAGTAACTGAAAAATGTTTAACTCATGAAACTCAGTTATAAATTTCAGCTCAGTGTAGGCAGGTTGTGATCCCGATGATCCAGGGAATGAACAGTGACAGGCAAGGGCAGGGATCACAGACAACTTTTTCCAGAACCTTTAGGAGTAGCCTCCAACAATCGAACCCAGCTCACACTTTCACATGCTTTTCTAGTTTGCTCGAAAGCACAAAAGGAATAGAATTTAAATAATATGGAAAATACTGTGGTTTAGTCAACCCAATTCAATTTGTTGGCAAATATTGAAGTTCATTTGTGAATTATTTGGAAAATCACAAAACAGAGAGTCGAGATAACCATGCTTTCACTGTGTACCCTGTGAAGTTAGTTGGCACCAAGTAAAGAAAAAGACACCATGATACTAGGTTGTGTACAGATCAGCACATTCCAGATGTTTCTGTGTTTATATCACATTATTCACCAAATACCACATTTCTTCTAGCTCCAGCTCATTGGAATATGTTATTCAAGAAACTACTTAAAAATTTACTGAGAACTATTAATTTTTCATTTGTTCAACAGATATTTATTTTGCTTTTAGTATGGGCCAGGCTGGGACACAGTGGTAAACAGAACAGATGTAATTTCTGCCATCATAAAAACTCTCCTTGAGCTCATGTGTAAACTTGTGTTTGGTGCAAAGGAAGGGCTTAGAAAAGTTATATATATTTCCACAGAAGTTTATGGTATATGGTAATGGCCAGACCTACACAAGATCTCTCAAATGACAATATAATATACAACACAGGATTAAGGATTCAAGTAAAGAAAACTGTTGTTTGTCACAGACATCCATTGCTTTTCTGCCTAGAGCCTCTATTTTTTATGAATTGTCCCAGTCGTCATTCCATGTCCATGATTATATCAGAGACAGGTGGGTTTCATTGTGACCCTGCCCCCAAGACTATGCACATCACCTATAATCATTTATAATTTAATATGGATTATGGTAACTGCTGTAATTGAAACTCAGATCGCAGCTAAGGTTTTGCTGTGTGGAAGTAGAGATAACCCCCAACCTTTTTGGTAAACAATACCAGATACTTAGGACCTTCCATTACCAGGTGCCTTAAGACCTTCCGTCGCCAGAAGATTAGGACTTTCCGCTGCCAGGGGGAAGGGACTTTCCAAAGAGCCCAAAGTTCACCCTGTCCCAGGAAGGGAGTATGCTCACCTGATTGCAGGAACAGCATGACACCTTATCTTTGGACACCAAGGGAGGAAGGGGGGGGTGGACCGTTGGTCAATACCTCAGTCTTTCTTTTGCCCGCCAAAAGCTAAAAGCCCAATGGTTTTAAAAATTGCTTAAAGTGGCCAATAAACGGCGTACAACCCAGCCTGTTACCAAAGCCTACCTACCAAACTGTATAAAAGCTGCTTGCATTGTGAATTCGGGGCCGCTCCTGTCCTGAAAACGGGGCGACCTCCAGCATGCCGGAAATAAAAACCTCTTGCTTGTGCATCGATCTCTGTGCCTCCTGGTCTTTGCGAGATGAGCCTTCCCATCAAGTTAAGATTCATGCTTTCGGCCCCGTCTTACAGCTGTCCCTTAAAAATCTAGAGAAGATTGACATGAATCCCCATTTTTGTCCTATGACTCATGAGCACCTTCAGCCTTGACCTTCTGCTCTGCCAACTTCTTATTTTTTTCTTTGTGCCTTTTGAGTGTACCTTTGTTTTCACCATATTCAAACCAAATATGCCTCCCCAAAATAAATAAAATAACCTCATTTCCTGAGGCTTTTAAATGTGTTGCATACTTCACTGAAAGTTCTGGAAATACAGGTGAGACATCCTTCATAATGATACAAGCACCCAACACTGAGTATCGGTATCCCTATTCCAAGCCTTCAGGCTCTGCAGCCACATTACCCAGCTGTTTGCCCCAATCCTCTGTACTCACTGCCCTCACAAATTCCTGTTTATTCTCAGCACAGCAATTGGGCCATTTATTTTATTGCCAGACCTTTGGCTAATCTATTACCTGTTTGGGGGGATTATTGAGACCTTTTCCTAAACAAAAGCAATTTCTTCCCCAAGAAGAATTCTGTTAATGAGATTTTTTTTCACCTCACTATAGACTATCATTGGTCAACACTTTGGAAAAATATAAAAAGGAGACAGTCATGTCAAGAAAACAAGTGAGGAGTCACCAATTAGTTGGGTTTGAAAGCATTAGCAAATTCCTCAGGCTCATTCCAAACGTGAGACGAAGTGAGGAGATTGCATAGGAAAGGGCAGAGCAGCGTTTAAGAACACAGCATGGGGCCAAGAGCCTTAAGTGTATTCCAGGCAACTCCCAAGTAGAATCCCAGCTCAGGTTGAAATCTCAGCCTTGGGGTGGGGGGTGGGGGTGAGAGAGAGAGAGAAGTCTTCAAAGATGGTGCATCGTAGAAAGGCTTTATTATGAATCCCCAGAAGTTTTTGCTCTTCATGACGTGAGTAATCTGTGTTTCAAGATATCAGCTCTAGAAATTTATACCAATTCAACAACATATATTAGGTACTTAGTATGTGATAGGGACACTGCTAAGAATTGGTGATGCAAGATAAGTAAATACTCAAAATGCTAACATACTGGGAAGAGTCTATTATAGAGCTTCCTACCCAGAGTATCAGGACAGACACATCACCTGCACCTGTAGGTGCATCAAGATATTGATCTCTTGAGTTTCTGGGGCAAGTAGGAGGAGACTGGTGTAATCAGAATCTCAGTCTATTTGCCTCCAGCCACAGCAAACATGTCCACTGATATCAGTTTGCAATATAAATATTGTATGCATTGAGTACCATGCTGTAGATACAGTCAGGAAGCACTGGCAGAGGATTGTGACACCATTGCACATGTCCAGATGAGCTGGATCAGGGCGTGGCTGTGGTGTCAATAAACAGCACATGGGCTTGGGAGCTATTTATGAGGTAGAATCAACAGATGTTCATAACTGTGTTCTTGTGGGAGGTGGGGATGAAGAAGGGGACAATGGGTTCAGCATGAGAGGTGTCTAGAGGGGAGGAATTTCTGCAATGAGCCTCCATCAGGGAAGAGTAAAGCAAAGCTTGAAGAATTGGAGAAAGCTAAACCTGGTCCTTGGGGGAGTGAGTTTATAACCAAGAACTGAGAAGTTTTCAATGCGATGACTTCTTTTCTGCTATGTCTCTAATTTTTTCCCTCGGTGAACCTCCCCAAAACATGAACATGACAAAGTCTTAGCAGTGTCTCAGAAGGGGAAGTCAGAAAAGGAATATTTATAGGGCTTTTGAGTCTGGACTCAAGTAGTTTAATGGGGGATCTTTCAAGGTGGGAAACTGGTTGAGATTCAGCAAAGTCTGTAACATAATGGTTTAGGATTGGTGGGTCCAACAAGGCAAGGGTCTTGAAGCAAGTCTTGATATGTAAACCATTTGATCAGCAAGAGTTTGCAGGTGAGTAGACTGCTAGCTCCAATTAATTGATCTGCAGGAATTCCCTGAAGCAAATAGTAGAGTTATTTATTAATTTATAGTATTTCTTCCGAAGACAAAGTTTTTCTGGTACAAACACCAAAATCTTGTTGACTTAGGTTGTCTACAGTCCTGTTGTCATAGATGGTACCAGTTATTACTCTCAACTTTCTAAAAAGTGTTGTTTTCTGTATATGATCCAACTAGAACGAACCTTAGCTACTATGGCTAGAATTACCAGATCCTCCCCATCCACCTAAGATAAGAAATCCCTCAAGTAAATCCTGAATAACCATATCCACCTCTACCCAACCCCTGTCTGTGGAGGGGGGCAGGAATTTTTGCAGCAAGATGATAAAAAGGAACGATAAGTGCTTGGGAAGTGACAGTGCGGATTGAAGACACCAAGGAAATTAATGACCATAGGTTGTGGGGCCTTGTAGATGTCAAAGGCTACAAGGCTGCTGGAGAAAATGATGTAACACAGACTGCACAGTTCATAGCATCATCCAATCCCTCAAAGCTATCTAGACTCTTTCTATATTTTCTCAAAAAAGCTTTATTTCTCATTTTCCATGAAGAGAATTTCAAAATTCTCAACTTTCCTCAAACCTCCAAACCCACCATCCCCTTTCATTCTGAGCAGATATCCTTGGTTCCTACATCAAAGTTAAAAAGGATCAAGCAGATTTGAACTCGTCTACTTACTGCTGTCTAAGTTGAAACTTAGATGTATCTGCAATCATCCTTTTCTTCTTCTCTTCCTGTTGAATTGGAGGAGACAGCATCCCTCCCCCTTTATTTGAAGCAAGCTTCTTTTCTTTTCTTCTCAAGTACACTGCTCTATTAATTATTCCCACTCTTCTATATCTTTTCTTTTCCTTAATTGGATCTCTGCCTTCTGGGTTTTCTTCTTTCCTCTTTGGCTACTTCTTTTAATTCCTTCTTCAGGCACCTAATCCTCTATTTCTTTAATACTGGTGCTCCTCATGGTTCTGTCCAAGAGTGTCTTTTCTTCTTCTTCTCACTTTTTCTTTCTTTTTTTGGTGGCTGGTATGTATGAGGAACCGAACCTGTGACTTTGGTCTTACAAGGCTGCTCTCTAACCAACTGAGCTAACCTGCCAGCTCTCTTATTCTCTATGCTCTCCTTTCATAATCTTTTCTGTATGCATACTTTCAACTATCATCTAGGACTCTCAACTTTATGTCACCTGTACAGCTGTCTCTCTAGAGCTCTTATTATTTATGTGGGTACTTCAAAAAGTTCATGGAAAAATAGAGTTGAAAGATAACACAAATCGTTGCAGGAAGTTTTTGAAGTACTCTCGTATATTTGAGCATGCATCTTCACTTGGCCATTCTATGCTCATATAAATCTCATTATGACCAAAATGGAACTAAAGATGCTTCCCTGGGAACCTGCGCCTCTTCGTATCTTTGAGAATTGTGCTATTATTCATGCTGTTACACCCAGCACCTGGGTGTCCTTTTGGCTCCTCTTTTGTCCTCAACTCCCATATTCAACCAATCGCTAAATCCTAAATTCTATGGATTTTACCTTCCAGTATGTTCTGTGCTGGTTTGCATCTGACCATTTCACTGCCTCTTCCCTAGTTCAAGCCAATATCGCATGGACTGCTGCAAAAGCCTTTCATTTTCCCTTCTTATCCCTTCTAGTCTGTTTTATACATAGCAGTCTTGTGTGTAACTCTTAATGTCTCTCTGTTTCTCTTTGGATAAAGTGCAAAATTCTTACCAGGCTTTATAAGGCACTATTTGATCTACCTCTTTTGAATAATTGCCTTTTCAACCCCATCTTTTTTTTTTTAAGCATTTTTTTTTTTATTATTGGAACATAGTTGATTGTACATATCTGTGGGGTACAGCATTGAATATCAATACCAGTGTGCAATATGTGATGCTCAAATCAGGATAATTATAAATTCATCATTATACAATGTAATTGATTTTCATGGCCCTTTACTAATTCCTGCCTTTTTCCCCTTCCTCTCCCCCTTTTCCACCCCCAGCAACCTCAGTCCTGTTCTCTTCTCTAAAAAAGTTCAACATATTATTGTGACTGTTGTATCGTTTTTCTTTTTTATTTATTTGTTTATTTTATTAGCTCCCACATATAAGTGAGGACATGCAGTATTTCTCTTTCCATGTCTGGCTTATTTCACTTAACATAAGTTTCTCTAAGTTCATCCATGCTGCTGTGAATGGCAGTATTTCATTCTTCTTTATGGCAGAGTAGTATTCTATTATGTATTTATACCATATTTTCCTAATCCAGTCATCCAATGATGGGCATTTAGGTTGGTTATAACTCTTGGTTGTTGTAAATAGACCTACAATAAACATTGGAGTACAGATGTCCCTTCGACAGGATGATTTCCATTCCTCTGGGTGTATTCCCAGCAGTGGGATAGCTGGGTCATATGGTAGATCTATCTGTAATTGTTTGAGGAACCTCCATACCATTTTCCATAATGGCTGCACCATTTTACAGTTCCACCAACAGTGTAGGAGGGTTCCACTTTGTCCACATCCTCTCCAGCATTTGTTATTCTCTTTTTGATAATAGCCAGTTTAACTGGGATAAGATGATATCTCAGTGTGGTTTTGATTTGCATTTCCTTGATGCTGAGTGACATTGAACATTTTTTCATGTGGCTGTTGGCCATTCATATATCTTCCTTTGAGAAATGCCTATTCAGCTCCTTTGCCCATTTTTTAATTGGGTAACATTTTTTTACTGTTAAGTTGTTTGAGTTCCTTGTATACTTTGGACATTAATTCTTTGTTGGATGTGTATTTTGCAAATATTTTCTCCCACTCTGTTGGTCATCTTTTCGTACTGTTAGTTGTTTCTTTTGCTGTGCAGAAGCTTTTTAGTTTGGTATAATCCCATTTTTTAATTTTTCCTTTTGTTGCCTGTGTTTTGGCGGTCTTGTTCATAAAGTCTTTGTCCAGTCCTACTTCCTGAAGTGTTTTCCCTATGTTTTCTTTTAAGACTGCCTCTTCAATAAATGGTGCTGGGGAAATTGGACATCCATATGTAGAAGAAAGAAACTAGACCTGTTCCTCTCTCCATATACCAAAATCAACTCAAAATGGATTAAAGAATTAAGTATACATCAGCCACATCTTTTTGTGGTCTTCTTAGATACATCCGTAGAACCCTGTCCTTCCCCATCATAGCACCTACCACCCTGTTTTATAACCATTTTATTCCCCCACTAAATTTATGTCCAAATGGAAATTAATCATCTTTCCCTGTTATATCATGCATCCAAGACAGTGCAGATGGTCAGTAAATATTTGTTGAATAAATAGTTGAGTAATGATATCCTAGATTCTTTGATCTCTTAAGATGGCTCTCCCTTCTGATGCAATTCTCTTACCTTAAAGGAAATCTAGGGCAGGTCTAATCCCTCAAAGAAGTTACAGCTCTTTCATCCTAACATGTTTTCTATATTAATATCTCAATTCAAAGAGTTTTCTGTAGAAAGATCTGGTTGATCTCCCAAATATCAACGTTTAAGTCTAGGCAGGATCTGGCTCGTTTCTTCATTTTTGTCTCTGTTGTCTCTCAGCAGCTTGTCCTATCCTTTTGCTTTCTTTTTTAGTCCTTCTGAGTTTTGTATTTTTTAATCTTTACTTTCATAAAAATTAAATTTACACACAGTTTAGGAAGTCCAGTAGTTTTATAATAAGTCTTGTTGTGAAAAACAGCAATCCCTAGCCTCCCAAACTATTTCTCACTCTTCAGAGCAGAAAAATTTTTAGCTTTCTAAGTAGCGTGCTTAAACTGAGACCCTTTGACATTTCATTTTAACGATTGTCTATTCCCTCCCCACCATAGATGAGGAGAATTTACTCTTTTATATACGCACTCACCGTTGCACACACGTACAGTTCCTTTCTCTCTCCTTCCCAGTAGGCAGAGTTTACATAAACTCTTTCCACAAATGAGTCATGTAGTAGGCTCAGATAACGTTTCCTTCCCTGCATATTTTTTGCTTCCCTGGAGTTAATCATTTTATTGTTCTTAAATTTGTTTGGATTCTATATGCTTATCATTAGCTCACCCTCAAACTCTACAGCAATTGTCTAAAGCCTTTCTCCACACCTTGCAGTAGATATTGTATCAATTTTATCTATTTGAAGAAATCTTTCATGGAGTTTTTCTACCTGCTCCATTCTAGATGGGTTGCACCCTGTTCTCAGTGCAGAACTTTTGTCCCAGAAGTTCTTCTCTTATCACATGGGTATTCCCTTCTTCTCTCTTATTTCCTCCATGTTTGCCTTGAGTACACCTAAAATTCACTTGGAGAACTTTAAATAATACTGATGCCCAGGTTTTATCCCAGGCCAATTAACTCAGAACTTTTGGAGGTGGGATGCAAAGATCAGTCTTTCTTAAAGCACTCTAGTTGATTCCAATGAGCTAAGGATGAAAACAATTATTCTATCTATATCTTTCTTTTGTTACTTCCTGATTTTGATAGAACACATCCTTCAGAAGCTCTGAGAAAGAGTACATGATAGATAACATTTTGAAGCTTTCCTTTTCTGAGCATGCTTTTATGCTGCTGTTCATTTGACATGACGTGTCTAATGAAGAGTTCATACTGGGAAATCATCTCTTTCCTCCAAATTTCTGAAGGTATTGCTCCTCTCTCTTCTAGCTCTCAATGTAGCTTTTGAGAAGTCTCAAAGGATTCTGATTCTAGGTCTTTTGTATGTGATCTGTGTTTTTCTCTCAAGATGTTTATAGGATCTTCCTCTTGCCCCAGTATTCTAAAAATTTTTAATGATTACCTTCTATTCTCTCACATATTCATAGCCACTTTTAATCTTGTAACTTGGGTTTTTTAATTAGGGGTAGGGGAAATTTTCTTAAATATTTTCACTGATAACTTTTTCTCCTCTCTTCATTTCTACTCTTTTATTCTGGAGTTCCTATGTTTCGGATATTTGATCTTTTTGACCAGTTCTATGTCGTTCTTTTCTTTTTTTCTCCTACTTTTCATTTCTAAGTCTGTGCCATGGGCTAAACTGTGTCCTCCTCTAATTTCATATGTTGAAGTCCAAACCCCAATACCTCAGAATATGATGTTATTTACAGGTAGGGTTTTTAAAGAGCTATAGTTAAAATGAGATCATTAGGGTGGCTCCTAATCCAGTATAACCAGTGTTTTTATAGAGAGGAAATTTGGACACAGACACACGTAGAGGGACACCATGTGAACATGAATATGGCCAAGGGGAGTGGCCTCAATCTTGTGGACACCATGACCTCAGACTTTCTAGCCTGCATATCTGAGAAATGATAAAGTTCTGTTCCTTAAACCATCCAGTAGGTCGTACTTTGTTATGGCCGCTCTACCAAACTAATACAGTCTGCTTTACAGGAGCCTTTCTCAACTTTATTTTTCAACATTAATCTTACATTTTTCTTATATTTGCTATCATAATTTTTGTTTTTAAGAAGATTTTTGTTGTTGTTCTCTGAATGTTCCATTCATAATAGCATCCTGCTTGTGCTTCAAGAATAGAATGTTTTTGTTTATCTCTCTGAGGATATTAAGGGTAGTTTTCATCTCCATGTTTTCCATGTTTCTACATGGTTTTGGTTTCCTCCAAGATGTCTAGTGTGTGTGTGTGCATGCTTGCGTGTGTGTGTGTATAGTCTCTATCTTTCATGTTAAAAATTTTCCTTATATATCTGATTGCTCATATTTAAGAGTAGGGCAATAAAAAGCTGATTTAAAGTTCTGAGTGGTAGATGGGGCTTGTTGACCATGGTTTCACACCCTTTGATCTTTAACCTGAGGGTTGAAAACTGGCAACCCACAGGCTGACTCTGAAACAGACATGTCTGTACTTTGTTTTGTTTTTTTTCAATTAGATTTGCATGACTCTAACTGGGTATGTGACCTTTAGCTACCCACAAACCCCACTACTCTTTTTTGATTTAAGCTAATTTTATTTTTATTTTTTTCATTTCTTGAGAATGCAGTTTATCTTTATTTATTTATTTTTATTATACATACAAGTGGGGTACAACGTTGATTTTCAATAATTGTGTGCAACATGTGGTGGTCAGATCAGGACGGTTAGCTTATTATTCTTCATTACAATATGCAGTCATTCTTTGTGTCCATTGTCCAATTCCTCATTAGCCCCCATCCCTCATCCCCTCCCCTCCCCTTTTCCACCTCCAGTCTTCAAAAGTTCAATATACTACTGTGGTTGTCCTTTCTTTCTTTCTCTCTGTCTCTCTTTATTATTCATTTCTTTATGGATTTGGCTCCCAGCTGTGAGTGAGAACATGCGATATTTCTTTTTCCGTACTTAGGTTGTCTCACTTTGGATAATTTTCTCCAGGCTCATCCACGTTGTTGCAAATGGTAGCATTTCATTTTATTTTATGGCTGAGTAGTATTCCATTAAGTTTGAGATTCCTGCTTAACATTCTTTCTACCAGTCAAAATCTCCCTTATCCTCTAACACAAGCTCAGATGTCTCTTCCTCTGTGACATCTTTTTTAATGTACTCAGGCAAAACTCAACTCTGCCTACTCTGGGTCCCAAGTTTCATATCTGCAATAGAGCTCTCACCTCAGTCTTCTTGTTGTGGTAGATATTTGAAGTGTATGTGGGATTCTCCTTGAGATTATACATCCTGTGGAGGCAGGGACTCTTATTTCATGTGTGTTATTATCTCATATAGTAGCTCTAGTAAATGCTCAAGAAAAGGTTTCTTGAACATCTTCATGCTTAATGGGGCAGGGGTTGAAAAATGGAAAGGAAGACCGGGAAGCATAATTTGATCTTTTTCCTAGAACTCAAATACTTGAGTATTTAATTGCTAACATCATGAACTATAGCTTTTCCCACCAAAAAAGCAACATGTCATGCCAGATCACAATGTGGTTTTAATATACTTTCAGATGATTGCACAGAGCTTAATCTGTTTCACATGATAGAACATTTCTCAAGCTGGAATGACAGAAAGAAGGAAAAACAAAAACCACAACATATCTAAATGAAAGAGGAAATAGTTTTGCATTTGAGGATGTAATTTATCCTCATTTGTGATCACGTGCTTTCTCAGAATTCAAATTATAGCATAATTCTCAGCACATCTGCCAAGGTGTCCACGAAAAATAAATCATAGTTTGCGGCAAATATTTGGAAAGCTGTGTTCAGGTATCTGAGGCCTTAGCGTTGTATCCATCTCCATTTAAAGCTCCAGGAACACAATCAGCTTGCTGACCCCTGTAGCATCCCTTCCGTGACTGAACTATTCTTGTTGTTTTTTCTTCAGCCACTCATGCTAGTCCAATTAAGCAAGATTAGCTAACCCTTTGTTCCTATTAATCTTTTCCTCCCAGGACAACTTGAACATTGTGGTTTTTTTAATTATTAAAAGATCTCTGGGAGTTACCAAATATAGACTCATTCTCGTGAACAATAAACAGAGTATGTTTGGATTCACACAAATTTATGACTCTGGAAAGACCTTGAAGAATGATGGATTTTAAGAACTGCATCTCCAAGTTTAACTCTTAAACTGGACATGGTTAAGGGGCAGGCTGTGGTGCAGACAGCCTGAGTCCCCGTCCAGCCACTGCTACGTACAAATGGGTGGCCTCAGGAATGATTTAGCCTCTCTAAGAGCCCCAGACCTCATCTGTAAAATGGGCAAAATAATTGCATCTACTTCAGAAGACTTTTGTGAAGATCAAACAAAATAATGTGCTTGGCCTACACTCTGCAAATATTTGTTGCTGTTGCGGTATTTTTTTTTTTTTTATTAACAAGAGCAGCAAGGCTGAACCATGACAACATACAAATTAACTGAAAGAACAATTGTCTACAGTTTTAGAAACTGATTAGACTTCTACACCTGTCAAGTACAAACCTGAAATGAACTGATTGAATTAAACCAGAAATATTGAGAAATTTATGTTTGAACAAATAATTTTAACACAACATTTGGGAACAAAAATTATGAAGGAATTAGAAGCACATAGCTTCCAGTTTTTTTTATTATTATAAAGACAACTTAGAAGTGAAGCAAACTTCCAGGTCAAAACCAGTTTTTCAAGAATCTTTTGCTTTAATTAGAAACCTAAATTTGATGGGCTGCAAAATTCCAATTCTCCCTCCTTCCCAACAGTGTATATTATGCAGAAACCAGCCCACTCACCGGCAGGAGGGCCCAGCTGACAGTGACAAAGGCCACAAGTGACCCAAACTGAACAAAACAATAAGACTTTGCCTCCAAGAGAATTAGCTTAACCCCTTTTATTTTTCTTTCTGTGCAAAAAACAAAACAAAAAAATTTTTAAGTGGGAATACTTTATAAAATATACTTATCTTTGTTTTCCATGTGTTTCTTTTGTTTGGTCTAAGTTGTCGGTATGTTGACACGTACAATATACAATAGTTAATGTTGTTTTTCCTAAGTACTTGAATAAATCGGCTGATTTAAAATTAATCTAAATCAGTCTTTCCCTAACTGTCCTCCACATCCCTGGAATGTTAATAAGTATGCTAGGAGAAAGTGTAACAGCACAAATATATTTGAAATAGAGGCATTTATTATATATGTTTATCAGAATGTCAAATGCACATTAGCATATAAAAGACTCTAAGAAGTTCAATAGTGAAGAAATCCATTTTGTTTTCTTTAATCCAGGTTTTCCCAAAATTATCTGAGCCTGCAATTCATTTTTTTCAAGCACCCCTTTTAGCATCTTATGAAATACAGCTCGCAGAATTCTGGTTTGGCGTCTATTGTTTTTACATTTGAGCAGGGACCCTCACCTTGCGATTCACTGGAAAGCTGTCAGACTGAAAATTGTCAGCGTTTTACATGCTAATTACAATAATAATAGGTGCTATTTATTGAGCACTTAGTAAATGTTAGGGAAAATGTTTCTTCCTCGCTCCTTACCTTTTCTTTTTCCTTGAAGACAATTTTTCCTCAATACTCCTGACCTCTTATGACACCCCCCTGACTTCTGTCCTTGGGGGAGTGCTTTTATTGGATGACAGCCACTGGTCAACCTTTCTCAATAAAGTGGAAGTAATATATCAAAGTGGAAGTGACGGAGGACACTAAATCCCTTCTCTTTCCTCTGCATCTGGACCAGGGGCAGTTAGTGACCTGGTTTAAGTGTCTTCTCCTCTGAAGCAAAATTTCCCTCAGATAAGTTGTTCCAAAGCCGAGGATGAGAATCAGCTGTTAGCAGGCCCGTTTTGTCCATCAAACTAAGTTGAGTCTTGCAACCTAGTCATGATCACTGATAATGGTGAAATTTTAGTTCTCCATGGAATAACTTTAGTATAATTTAACTTAGGCGGAACTTAGCAGTAAAGAGAAGTGTTATTTTGGGTCCCCCTCAAAACCTCAACAGCATGTATTATTAACTCTTCATGATGTTTTGCATGCATTATCTCATTTAATCCTCACAACAACCTTTAAAGGTAGAGATACTCATATATCTCCATGTAACAGGTGAAATTGAAATGAAGAAAGGTTAAGTAATTTATTGATCTTGTCATTAATGAATGCAAGTAACATCATACGGATTATGTAATTGCACTGCTACTGTAACTAGTGCATCTCATAGGACGGAGTTTGTGTTTGGACACCTTCATTATTTACCTCTCAATTTCTCCTCTATGAGACCAAACTCAGTTATATGGATTGATGAACATAAAAGAACATAACATACGTCAAGGAGTAAGATACTCTGGGAAGGTCTAAATCAGAAATTTCAAACTGGGATCTAGCCCACAGATATGTTTTGTTTGGTTCCCAAGGTGGTAAAGATTTCTATTAGTTCTTAACATAAAAACACAGATTTCTGGCTTCTCCTTTAAAATGTGAAGATCTGGGCAGAAATGAGCTGAAGCTGAAGAGCTATTGTCCACTTGGATGGGGTACATACAGCACCCTAGCCTCGGGCCCCGCTGTGTCAATTCATTTAACTACTTTTCCTCCAGGTGTTCCTGTAAACATTTCAATTTGCAATCCTGGTGATGGTGACGACTAGGAGGCTTCGCTCCCCTGCCCCATTCACCCCTGTTGAACAACATGGCTTTTGCAAGAATCCTGGAGGCTGGATGTTAACATCTGTGATCGGGCCACTACCTGGACAGTAGGTGTGAAAGCATCTGTGTCTACCACACACTCAGTCTGTATCTGCTGTTGGTGTGGGCCATCTATGTGAATGTTCTTAAACTATGGACTTTCTTGGCACTAAAAATGTTGTAAAACCATTGCCCTCAAGCCTTCTATATTCACATCCTCAACAGAGACCTTTCTTTCTACATCAGTGTCTTTCATGTAACACTTGATCAGTAAAATAATTGTTAAATAAGTAAACGAATAGACAGACTATGTGAATTCTAGGGGTGGATGATTGTCCTTCCTTCAGGAGATGTATATTTGAATGAGTAATAAATACTCCACTGAAGCCTTTTTCTACCCTGTTCTGAGGCTCTGTTCCTGATTCTCATCCCCATCCTATCAGCAGGATGAACAAAGCCATTTTCCATTAAGGTTAGGTATTATCTCTTCCAGGGGAATCTACATTAGGAGGATTCTCTAATGGTGATATGAAAAATCTGTCCCCTCTTCCAGGGACATGAAGCATCAGAATGCTGGTGGAGTCAATATCTGAAGGGCATCCTGAAATATTTCAGAATACCTTTCTTACCCTGAAATCAGGTTTTATGAACCCAAATTTAAAAGCAAAAGAAATGGTGAGTTCAGAATTTCAGTAAATGATGACTTATGTTTAAATATGAACAACCATAGAATGACAGAAGGTTAGCTGTAGTTGTAAAGACGTTAGCACAAAACCATCAAACACAATGGTCTGTCAGGGAGATCATGACATTGAAATGCTACCTGTGCTAGATTATTATAAATATCAACTTGTTGAATGGCTGTGTGATGTTACGTATAGTGTGTTTCATGAAAAAGCTGGTCATTGAAAAGTTATCAGTGTTGGATTTCAATAAGGGAACTACTTAAATTGTTCTTCAGTGTAATGTGAACCTGTTGGGAGAAGGCATGCTCTGGGGGTAACAGCAAACAAACACCTTTTAGGAACTGTATTTCTTTTTTTTTTTTTAAAGATGACCGGTAAGGGGATCTTAACCCTTGACTTGGTGTTGTCAGCACCACGCTCACCCAGTGAGCAAACCGGCCATCCCTACATGGGATCCGAACCCATGGCCTTGGTGTTTTCAGCACCGCACTCTCCCGAGTGAGCCACAGGCCGGCCCCTAGGAACTGTATTTCTGATTAAGAGTATTCGCTTCTGTTTTATAAGACTTGGCTTACATTAAGGATGTGATTGGGCTGAAAGGTCGCATGCAAATATTTAATAGTCATGTGGTTAGAAATGCCTCCCCAGCTGCCAAAGGTGCTGAAATAATCTAAGCAACTCAAACCAGACAGATTCATCATCTGGGGATTTCTTATAGAATGCTCTAGTCTGACTGTTAGAAAATTCAGTGAACAGATTTTCTCAAAATGTTACTGAAGTGCCTACTGATAGCCATTTCAAAGTTGAAAATATCATAATAATAATTAACATGAATATGGGTTTGAATAGTGCTATTTTAATGTGCATGACACTTTGACAGCTGCAGAAAACAGCTGGGCAGTTCCTAAAGGGTAAAGGCCCACGAAATTCAAAGAAATCTCATATTTCATCCTTCTTTAATAGAGGGGACATTAGCCCCTAATAAGCATCCAGTTGGGGATCTAATTAACCCACCTTGGGACCATACTGAGCACGGGCACTTGAAGAGGCTGTGGTCTCTATCACCCTGTGGCCTGCCATTGACAGGCAGGGCAGGCACTAGCTAAGCTGGCTGACCTTTCCAATGCTCTTCTTCACTTCTACTTCTGCCACAGAGGTTGGCAAAGCTAAATACTTACTTTCCCAACTCCCCCACCCCTTGCATTTAGGAATGGCCATATGACACAGTTTAGGCCAATGAGGCAGCAGGAAGAGTTCTGGAGGATTTGGACAAAGTTATTGCTTTCTTTTTTTCCTTATAAAAACAGTGGCTGGCACCTACTTCTCTTCCCCCTCCTTGAACATGCATGCTTATGTCTGGGGCTTTGGAGGCAATTTTGTGAGGTCATTGAGTCTCCAAATCAATGCCCGAGGTCCCCTTCCTCCTGGCTATGGCACTGTGAAAGGTTTTTCTTATAATTGCAGCCAAAATACACAGCTGAGAACTAGTAACATCTTCTCTTTTTAGTTTTTAACCTATTTGAAATAACATCTCATTAGATGGATTTCTCTGTCTCATGGGAAAAAAAAATCTTTAAATACTCTGCTTGAGGTAGCGTGGCTCATGGCAGGTCCACCCTCACTGTGGAAAAATACATCTAAAGGTCCCTGCAGTCCATTCATTACACATCTTCTCAGGGAGTTTTCCTCTTGCGTTTGGGATGGTCTATAGCTCCCTTCACTTTCACCTCACCAAAATGCTATTTTGATTTAAGGTACTATTCATCTGAGATCTGCTCATTCTTGCTTTTTCAACAGAGGCTTTATAATTATTTTCTGTTTCTTAGCTAGAAAATATAGACAATCTGGTTCATAAAACAAAACAGTACAAAAAGAAATACAATGAACAGTCTTTTGCCTCATTGTCAGGTCCAAGTGCTTAAAACTATTGTCAGATATGCTTCTTTCTAATAAAACTATTAGCCACTTGTTGAATGCAAAATAATAAAAAGTCTCACACCCACCCAAATCTGAATTCAACTTGCTCCCCTTACCCTCAACCATTTTATTTGTTTATTTATCTCAAAGATTTTTTTATTCAAATACAAGGTAACATAAATGTGCACTCTTTTCTCTCTTTTCTACACTAAAGTTAGCTTATACGCACTGCTCTGGACCCTGCTGTGTGTGTGTAACCATACATCGTGGAGGCTTTCCATATCCATGCATGGTGTCCACATGTCCACAGTGGCAAAGCACTCCGTGGTTTGAATGTACATGAGCTATTTAACCCGTACTCCCTTGCTGGACGCTTGGACTGTTTCCGACCAATAACCTCATACATATATCATCTTACACAAGAGAAGGAATATCTACCTGTAGGATAAATACTTAAAGTCGGTTAAATCAAAGAGTAAACGCTGTTGTCATTTTGTTTGTTAGTGTCAAATTATTCTCTGCAGGAGCTGTACCAATTTACATTCCCACCAGCAATATGAATGTGCCTGAAGGGAGACGTTTAGATTTTACCAATCCACTAGGTGAGAAATGGTATCTTAATATAGTCTTAACTTAACATTTATTTTATTATGAGGAATAAACATCTTTTCATAAGTTTTAGGGGCCATTTATATTTATGTTTTCTGTGTCTGCTCCTATACTTTGTCAATTATTTAAAGGAGCTCTGTATATGAGGGTACTTCAAAAAGCTCATGGAAAATAGGACTAAAAGAATAAGAATACTTCCATGAACTTTTTGAGGTATCTTTGTACATTAGGGATATTACTTCTCATTTGTAATAAGAGCTTAAGAATTGTTTCCCAGTTTTTTTTGTTGTTGTTGTTTGTTTGTTTGTTTGTTTTTTCCTTTTTGTCTTTTTTTTACTGACCGGCAACGGGATCGCAACCCTCGGTGTTGCGCCCGCACCGCGCTCAGCCAGTGAGCGGGAACTGGTCTCTACATGGGATCCGAACCCTCGGCGGGAGCGCCGCCGCGCTCCCAAGTGGCGCACTCTCCAGTGCGCCACCAGGCTTGCCCTATTTTTTTTTTTTAACATATTTCTTGTGGGTTGATTTTTTTTTTTGTCATGCAGATTTTTTGGTTTTTACTTAGTTAATCTTTTATGGCATCTAAAATTTTGATTCATAGAAAAACCTTCCCTATTCAAATCTTATGATTTATCCATGTTCATTTTTAGTAATTGTATAGTTTAAATTTTTCACATTTAAATGTTTAATCTATTTAGAATTTATACCAGTTGACAGTATGAGAAATCCAACTTATTTTTATTTTTTTACAGTTAGTTACCCAACTATAACAATACCTGTTACTGAAAAGTTTATTTTTAGAGTCTTTAAATGTAAACTTTAAGTGTCTGGCTAAATGTAGTGGAGTTTCATTATTTTCTAAGTTAAAATTTATAAGAGGAAAGGGGTTGGAAAAGTATCTATTGGATTATATATAATTCACTTGAAAATGATAGCAAAAAATTTAAATTTGCTCTTGAGATTTTTTTCCTTTGAATAAATAGTAAATAGATTGGAATGGGTGTAGAAAGATATATAAGGAAAATGTTAGATTATGTTAGAGAACTATTGCTGTGGCTTTTTATTATTTTTCTCCTACAGATATAAGGCAAGTGATTAGCCAAGACTATACAGGGGACTCAAAGGAAAGTCACCATTTTCGTATAAGTGAATGAACAATCTAAAATGGAATTTGATACAATTCTGGCTCACTGACATTTCCAGGCCCCACCCCCAATCTAATGACTCAAGATATCTAGAATTGGGAGCAGGCAGTCTATTTTTAGAATAAGTTCACAGATGACTGTGATGTAGGCAGGCCTGCAGAAGTCAGTGAACTCATATCCAGGAACTTCTGGCCTGAAAAAAAAAGGGCAGAAGCCAACTTTGGAACCGCAGAGCTAGGAGGAATGTGAAGGCATGGGCCCAGCCCATTGTCTTTATTCTGATTAAAGGATACAAATGTGGCCTGTCTTTCCAAAAGTCTCAGTAATCCACAAATGCCACTGAAGCTCAACTTCAAAGTCGTCATCCCTACAATCAAGATTCTTGGCTTTTCGCAACTGATCTGTCTGGCTTCAGTTTGAAACACTTTCTTTTTGTTAAATCCTATCCAAAGAAAAGAGAAAGGAACAAATACGTCTTGAGTGTTTGAAAGTGTAGCAGGCACGTCACACGCCTTTTAACTTGGTCTTCCCACACACCTTGTAAAGTGGATAATATGGTTTCATATTCACAGTTAAGAAAACTGGAGCCTGGAAAGATTATGTAACTAGTCCAAGGGCACTCAGTATGTGCTAGAACAAATATTCAGGATCCATTTTGTCAAAGAAAATGGCGATCATCTCTCTCTATGACCCTTTCGATAAAACCTATGATTATTTGATGATAAAGTAATCTGCAACTTTTAGTCTTTATATATTTAATTTACATACATACTGTTAAATATTATTGTGGACCTACCTGAGAAGCCAATCTTAAGAGCATCCCCCCACCTCATCTCTCTGTCTCTTCACTGGATCGATGTTTCTTCAGCACACTCTGAGTACATGGCAGTACCTGCTCCATCTATCTGCACATTTCCCACTTCTGCCACAAGAACAAAAGCTTCACCAGGACAGGGTCCTGGTCTGCCTTGTTCTCCCCCATGCTTGGAACGCTGGAAGTGCTCAATGTTTTCTGAATGAATAACTGAATGAGTGAATTCTTCATTCTTACTGCCTTGCTTCCTTTACAGCTGCCCAGGTTTCAGGTTTTGTTTTGTTTTCAGATCCTGGGCATACATCTGGTTATTTGGTTGAATAGTTGGTATAACACTCTAATTATAATATCTTTTTTCTCTGCTCCTTGGGAAGATGAAGTCTGCAGAAAGCAGAGCTTTGAAAATCATTATCATAACATCTCAGCCTTCTCTCCTCTAACTGGTGTCCCTCTGCTTCTACTTTTCTCTTTTCTGTATAATTCTCCCTTCTCCCCATTATGCACTATCTAGAACACTATCAGTTTTTGAAGATTCCCTATGTGCCAGGCAGTGTAATTGTGCTTTATAAGCTACCTCATTAAATTAACCCCAAAACTCAATTCCTCTATCTTCTTGCCAACTGTGACCATGGAAACCTTCTTTGTGGCCCCCCACTGACTGACACCTGGTGCCCAGTCTCCTAACAACCATGCAGCATTCTCCAGTATGAAGTTCTGACACTTCTAGGATGCACTGAAACAGGGTGCATCGTGGGGATAAAACAAGATGCCAGTGTCAGTCACCCTATCGCTCACCACCAATCCCTTATTCTCAATCATACAGAGTCTACCTGTTTCAGTTATATTTTCCAGCATAACAAATAACCTCAAACTTAATAGCTTAAAATACAACCAGTGATTTTTTCAGGATTCTTCAATTTGGGCAAACCTTGGTGGGAACGGCTCATTTTGTTCCACATGGTGTCGACTAGGAACATTCATGCAACTGCTTTCAACTGGGAGTGCTTCTGGGCTGGGAAGTCCAAGGTCCTCTCCCCTCCAGGGCCTCTCTGCATGCAGCCTCTTACCATTTGGCAGCCCAGCCCAATCTTCTTCTGTGGGGCTGGATACTAAGAGGGAGTATTCCAAGAAGGAGTGAAGAGCTAAGACTGGAACTGGCAAGATACCCCTTCCATCACATTCTATTTCTCAGAACAAGCCATAAAGCCAGCCCAGCTTTGAAGGGAAAGAACCTCCACATCTTAAAGACTCTGTGGCCATTTTAATCCACCTTTTACACCCCTCCTTTGGGTTTGGGTCACTCCCCCCTGCTTTAAACATCAGCTTGCATATACTGCATCCTCTCAGAAAGAGCCCATGATAATTTCTTGATGGACCTAAGCTTGCAAAACAAAGATTTCCAGGCCTGGAAAACAATAAGCTGCTAACACAGTTCACCTGCCTCCCTCTAGGCAAAGGAGCCTGCAATTCTGGACATGAGCTTCTTATGAGAGACAAATGTCCTTTGCTTACCTTTTGGAAATGAGAAAACAGCTGCAAAAAATCAGGAAATCCACCATTTCTATAACTTCCCAGTTATGGTCACATCCATATTTTTAAATATAGTTAGCTTCTAATTCTCTGTTATAATTCCGTGGGGTATAGACACAGGAAAACAAAACGTAATGACGTCTATAAAGTCTTATTTTAACAGTTTCAACCTCGTTGGTACAAAAACATAGTCCATCATACACCTCAAAGGTGGCAGAAAATGTAATTGAGTTGGCTCTCACCTTCTCCTCTTCACTGTTTAAGAACAATATATGGAGAGTCATTAGTACAGAAGTTCAGCTCAAAGTAGTACAAGCAAAAAGAGAACCTATTGGTTCCTAAGCCTGGGAAATCAGTGTTAGGTGTGATTTCAAGTGTGGCTGATATAGGTGCTCACATATTGTCATCACAGCCCTTGTTTTTATTCTCTTGGCTACAATTCTCAATCAGTTGGCATCATTCCCTCCTGCTTGAGATGATCTTCCTCTATGTAACTGGAAAGATAGTTGCCAGCTGCCCCAACATCATTTTCTTTAAGCTGAGCCACTCTCAGGGAAAATAACTTCTCCTCCCATCCTAGTAACAATCTCAGGGAAGTCTTTGATTTTTCCTATTTAGGTCATATTTTCACCTTTGTATGTATTAACTTTCCCAAAAGGGTGATGTAGTAGACAGAATGACAAACACACACCCCAAGATATCTGCATTTCTAGTCTCTGCAACCTGTGAATTTGTTAGTTTACACATCAAAAGGGACTTTGTAGACGTGATTAAATTAAGGAGATAGGGAAAACAGCCTGGATTATCCAGGTGGGCTTAACAAAATCACAAGGGTTTTTATAAGAGGTATGCAGGGGAAATCAGAGACAGAGAAGGTGATGTGATGATGGAAGTGACATTGTAGTGATGCATTTTGAAGATAAGAAGGAGCCCCAAGCCAAGGAATACAGATGCTTTGCAGAAGCTGGGAAAGCCAAGCAAACAGATTCTCCACTACAGCCTCCAGAAGGAAGCAGCCCTATGGACATCTAGACTTTAGCCCAGTGAGACTGATTTTGGACTCTTGCCTCTAGAACTGGAAAAGAATAATTTTTTTGTTTTCTTAAGTGACCGAGTTTGTGGTGATTTATTGCAGGAGTATAGACACTAATCAAGGGGGTTTCCTCGTTTGGTTCAGTTTAGTTTACAAGCTTTGATCTGTAGTTAAGGAAGGGGGTAGGAGTTGGCCAGGTATGTGGGAGTGAGGGTACAATGATTAATGGTATACCCAAGACCACGTAAAATCAGGCCACATAAAACTTCCCCAAAGTGAAATTCTTTTGTTATAAGAAAAAGTTGATAGAAAGAAGGCTTAACAAATAAAATCAAGCAGCACACATCAGCTCCACGAACAATAATTACTATAGTCTAACACTACTTTAGTAAAAATGCTCAGAGTCAGGCAGAAGAAAAGAAATGAGCACAAAGCAAGGCAAGGGTGTTAGGACTTACAGCCATTAGGACTTTACAGCTGGTCTTGGATAATCAAGAAGCCACAGCAGCGACAGCAAATGTTTTACCGCTCTAATGTCCTGAAAGACAGGGAATTGTGAAGAAAAAGCATGTCTTAGAATCGGTACTAAGACTTAAGCTCAAATCCAATACTAAGAGCTGACACTTTAATGTTGGTTTTCAATGGTAAAGTGAGTGGGCTGGTACTTTATAAATTCTTCCACAAAGAACCCCTAATAGAAGAGGAAAACGAATGCATGCAGAGAGAATGTGGGAGCCTCGCAAAATTTCCTTGAGTATTATTTTTATTATTTAGAATTTAGATTATTTGCTTTAATATAAAAATAGTATCTTAAAAGTCCTGCAAGTTAAATTACTTTATTTTCTCTTTTCAAATATTTGAGTTAATTGATACTCCAGGAAGGTTTACCATTTTTATTTTGGCTTTAATACTCTATGATTTCTGTGATTTACATGGCATGTGTATCCCAGGTACGGGACTAGGATCAGGTCCCTTCTAGACCTCCACTTCTAATACAGTCATCAGAATGCTGCTGTCCCCACTGTCACCCACCTGACACCCGAGCTAGGAGGAAGTGTTGTTAGCAATAGTGAGAGCTTGATTGTGGAGATGAAGAGGCTGCTGCCAAGTTCCCTTCAGAAGACACTTCAGGGCAACACAGAGGGAGGGTTGAAGTTTTAGTAGTTTTAAAACATGTCCACAAATTCTTTGAAACTCTTCCCATCAAGAAGTAGATTTCTTCCCTTAAAACACAGAAGTACTTTCCATAAAACTGTGGAACTTCTGAAGCTAAGTTAGAAAAGGCAACACAGATTCCACCTTGTTCTTTCCCTCTTGAGATGTTTGCCTTAGTACCCAGCTGCCATAGTGTGAGGAAGCCCAAGCCACATGGAGAGCAAGCAGGTGTTCTGGCCAACAGCCCTCACTAAGATCCCTGCTGAGAGCCAGCACCCACTGCCAGATATGGAAGTGAAGAAGTCTTCAAGACAACTCCAGACTCGGTCATTGTTGAGGGAGACTTTGAGATGGCTCCAGACTCAGTCAGTGTCTGGTTGCAACCACAGGGTGATCTTGGGCAAGAACTGACTAACTTAGTCCAATCAGCTCACACAGCCAAGAGAGTAATAATAAGTAATTGTTGTTGTTCTACACCACTAAGTTGATGCAGCAATAGATATTCAAAACAAGGGTAATTATCTGTAGAACTGAATCCCTGGATATGCAGCTCAGAGAGCATAATTTTCACATGTCCAGGGCCCAGATTCCACCACGGTATCTCTGCTCTCATTTTCCATGTTGGATTATAATGTGTCTCTTTACTTCTGCACTTGCCTGGAGGATGATAGGTGTGGCATAAACTTAAAGGGGAAAGGGAGTGAGGGGACAGTAGAGGTTGGGAACTGACCCCACTTGGTGAGAGCAACAATCCCAGGACTGCCCTAAAATCTTTAATAGGTACAATGCTGCCTGAAGATACTGGAGATGCTACCAACTCCATCATGTACCAATGGAAAGACCACATGACTTCAGATGCTAGGGCACATTCTCACACTGAGGCACATGAAACGACAGACTCAACAGCGTATCTTCAAGAAGTACCAATTGGACTTTAATCATTTATTTTACAAATATTTATTGAAGATCTACTATATGCTAGACACAAAGGTAAGCAATCCAAAATAAAATTTTATATTAAAGCAAACATCAATGTGTTATGGAGAAGAAGGCAAAATCAGCACAAATTTTTAAGGAACGAAGAAAGAGACATCAAAGAATATTCACCCTTGCAGTGACATTGTAGAATATCCCTACAACCTCAGAGGTAGGTGTTCACACTTCTCAGCTGTTAGGAGTGCAGAGTTTGAAGGCATTAACAGCAATGTTTATATCGTAATGTCTTTCTGTACAAGAGGTCAAAAATCGGTAGTCCTTGGCCTAATCTGCCTAATCTGCAGATGTGTCTTGTCTGAACCGCAGAGTGATTTGTTTTATCACAACTTGAATTAGTAGCCAATATTTAAGACTCAGGGGTTTCATTTACTAAGTTGGATTTCTGGCTTCCCCTGGAAAAAACTGTAAAGAGCAAGCAACCCTGAGTCCACATCTTCATATGGCAGTAACCAGCTGCTGCTGAGCTTTGGCTTCCCCTTCAGATTAGATAAGACCTGGCCTCAGCAGTCTCCGCCGTCCTCACCACTCGCTGCCCACACCACCAACCAGCCCCACGGCCTGCTTCTCGTGTCCATAGTACCTGCCTGGCCCAAGGGAGTATTGGAATCTGCACCCCCTGTTCCAGATTGACACTGAATCATTTGGGTTATTTTCCAGTATTTTACAATGTCTTTTCCTCCTTCAATGTCTCTAAAATTTTTAAGACACTAGTCTTAACAGTCGAATCCAGAAATTGAGCCTCATCTGTCCAAGTCCCAAATCAGAGAATCACAGAGAGGGAATGGAATCACTTTTTTGATTATGGTCATAGGATTCCGGAGGTGGCCGCAGAACCACAGGGATCAGAAAGGGCCCCAAGTTTGTCTGAATTACTCTCAAGAATCAGCCTCAAGACATGCATCTTCCCCAAATACAGAGTCCCAGGAAAATTAGGCAAAGAGGGAATAAAAGGAGGTTAAACAAGGTTATTTTAGAGCATATGCTCTCCTTACAGGACACAGACTCCTTCCCACAATTGGGAAATGGAAGAGGGATTCCCAAACATCTTTGGATTCTGGCAAGAATGAGTTGGGGTGGCCTCCTCACCAGGACACAAGTTTCCACAGCACCCTGCGTGTGTGGTTGTCACCATATCCACTTTAGGGACAGTGAATGCTCACCATGAGTCATGGTTTTGTTTTCTGGGCTTAGTAGCCTGTGGTCTGGCAGGACTTGAGGGCTGGGATTTTGCAACAGCTGTTTATGTCACCTGGGAAGGCAACGAGCATGCAATGGGATCATTTTTATCAGCTCATGAGCACAGGCTTTGCCTGCCAAAAGGCCATGTTTCTCAGCTAGAAAAATAATATTCCTATCTGGAACCAGCATGGAGTCTTAAATGTCAGGGTCTAAATTTTTATCTTATGCCACATAGTCTTAAATTGCTCTCATAGTCTCTAATTCCAATTTAAGGCATGCTAACTCCTGAAGGGCACAGCTACAACATCTTTTTAGTTGCTACCTAACTTGGAGAGAATCATCAGCAAATAGGGTGGAGATGAAGGCTCATTCTATCTCTATAACTTATCTTAAGGCTTATCTTTCTTATGGCCACAGGGACCAGCCGCCCTGTTCCCCATTCAGGGCTTCATACACAAACTTCTCTCTCTCAGGCGGGCGACTGTTCCAAGGTCCTCCAGGTCACCTTTCCGCTCTGGTCTTTCCACATCTCATTTTTAGCCCATCTTCTATGGAAATCTGCCTAACTCCTTGATTTTGCATTGCCTTTTCCTGGACCCTTTCCAGCTTCTCCATGAAGAGAGAGGCACAGTGTCCTTTGGACTGCAGCCATGGGAGAAACACTATGTGATGACCGCAGAAACTGCCTGTTCCCTGCAAACTGCACACAGCAAGGACAGAAGGATGCCACGGGGGACTGCTCACTTCCCTCTTGCTGTGGAAACCTGCATTAACATGTGTGCGATCATGAAACAAGCTACTTTCATCAGCAGATGTAGCATAAAAACTTACCAAACATACTTAGCTTACAGGTCAAAGATCTGAGTCATTCTTAAGTGCTGGAAGAGAGTTAAGTGTCGGAAAAGTTACAACTAGTCTATCAGTATCACTAATTGGGAATTCAAGAAAGCTTTCTCATCAAAATGCCTTCAAAATAACATGTTTATTTTGAATACAGCCTGACGGTAACAAAGAGAGGTTTCAAGGCAAAACACATTTACACGTATGTAATATGGGAGGATAGTGGAGTGGAAAATTTTATTTAGGCCATTATCTAAAAAAACTGTTGTTTCCAGATCCAAAAATAGTGTTGACAGATAATTCTTTTTTTTTTAATTTTTATTTTTATTTTGTCAATATACAATGTATATGATTATTATGGCCCTTCACCGACAC
>NW_007728047.1:332206-340259 GCF_000696425.1 Galeopterus variegatus | reverse complement strand
CCAATTTCCAAGGGCATACATTTAATATCTTACTCTTATGTGTGATATTTGTCGGAAATTTCTTAATAGATACCTTGTATCAAGTTTAAAAGGTTGTCTTCTATTCCTCACCTGCTGTGTTTTTGTTTTTGAAATCATGTCTATATTTCGCATTTTATCAAGTGCTTTTTCTCCTGTTCAGATAAACATATTGCTTTACTCTTTTATTCTTTTCACTTGGTGATTTATAGTTACTGCATTTTTAGAAGGTCACCCCAAATTTGCATTTCTAAAATCAATACTACTTGGTCCTGGTGGCTTAATCTTTTATAAGTCACTAATTTTGATTTGCTAATATTTTGCGAGAAATTGTCCAGTGTCTATACAGTGAGGTTCAAATTCACATGCAAATTGAGTCCATATTTTTTGAGCAGTCAACATTGTACTATGTGCTGTGAGGGGACAGTGGGGTAGAGAAAATAAGTAGTTTGTGGCCACAGGGTGCCATAGTTTGTATATACTTTAAACTGTTGGAGGTTAGGGACAGTCCTCATCTCTGTTCCCAGTGCATGCACCTGGCATGCAAACAACCTGAGTTTGTTTAATGCATGGATGGAATTAGAGGAAGTAAACTCAAGATATATATCTTGAGGGACTACAAGAGAAGGAGAGATAGACAAATTTTGAGGCAAGAAGGAGGACTAGAGGTGCCCCGAGTGCAATCCTCCTGCAGAAGGGGTTCAGAGCAAGAAACAGACAGCTGGGATCAGCACAGGAGGAATTCTCCCTCATGGTGAGAAGAATCTACTCAGCCATGAGCACTTCCCAGTGATAACCCTCCTCCTGCTCATGCCCTAGCCCACATTTATCACTGTTGCAGTTGTCTGCACCATTGTCTAGTCCCAGAGCTGTGGCCCATTTCCCCACACAGGGGTTTGTCCTGTTTCTTGCAACAACCACTGGTGCACCCTGCTGCATGGCTCATGTCCCCTGTAGCCCAAGCCCCAGCCACCAGAGCCTCACACCATGCAAACCTGGCCCCAGTCACTGCACAGTCCCCAGCCCCAGCTGCCACCAAACTGCACGGCCTCAGCCCCATCTGCCACATTGCCCCATCACCAGCCATTGCACAGCCTTGTCCCCATTTACCATAGCCCCACACTGTGTGGCTGCAGTTGCCAGAGCCACATGCGTGTGGCCCCAGCCCCAGATGCTGTGTAGCCCCAGTGTCAGCTGTTGCATGACCCTGGCCCCAGCCATTGCATTACGCTGGCCCCAGCTGCCAGAGTCCCACACCACATCTCCAGCCACCCATAGCCACAGCCACCAGTGCCCCCTGCTGCATGGCCCCAGCAGCCCTCAGCCACAGCCACACCTGCCAGCACCCCCAGAACTACTAAGTCTGCCCAGAACTACTGAGACTATAGTGTCTACCTCAAACCAGAACTAAAACACCTCAGCCAACAGGCAATATAACAGGCAATCTACAGGAGGGAGCCTTTCTCAAAAGCTACCCCAGGGGAGTAGAATAAGCAAGTGCTCCACCAGATAGCAAAACATCACTTCTGATACTAGAAAATATGAAAAAGCAAGAAAATATGACACCACCAAAGGAATATAATAATTCTCAAATACCAGACTCCAAACAACAGGAAACCCTTGAAATGTCTGAAAAAGAATTCTGAACAACAGTCTTAAGTAAACTCAGTGAGATACGGTAAGACCCAGATAGACAACACATGAAATGAGAAAAGCAATCCAGAAAATGAAGGGGAAAATTTACAAAGAGACAAATGCCATAAAAAGAATTAGCAAAACTCCTGGAACTGCAGAACTCATTCAATGAAATAAAAACTACAATCAAGAGCTTAAGCAACAGGCTACAGCAAGTGAAAGAAAGAATTTCTGGTCTTGAAGGCAGTGTTTTTGAAATAACCCAAGCAGACAAAAAAAAAAAAAAAAGAAAGAATTAAATCTTCAAGAGCTATCAGACAACCTTAAGCACACAAACATCTGAATCATGGGTGTTCCAGAATGGGAGGAGAAAGAAAAAGGCATTGAAAACATATAATTGAAATATTAGTAGAAAAGCTCCCAGGTATTGGAAGAGATGTTGACTTCCAGATTCAAGAAGCTCAAAGATCTCCAAACATATTCAATCCAAAAGGTTCTCACTGAGAGAAATTGTAGTCAAACTTTCAAAAGTAAGAAAAAGAGAGGATCCTAAAAACAGCAAGAGAAAACCATCAAGTCACCTTCAAGGAAGTCCCCTTTAGACTAACAGCAGACTTCTCAGCAGAAACCCTACAGGCCAGAAGAGAATGAGATGATACATTCAAAATACTAAAAGACAAAAAGTACCAGCCAAGAATACCATACCAAGCAAGGCTATCCTTCAGAAATGAAGAAGAAATAGTGTATTTCCTAGGCAAACAAAAACTGTGGGATTTCACCACCACAAAGCCAATCCTACAAGAAATCCTCAAGGGAGTCCTGCATTTGAAATCCAAAAAACAATAATCGCCTCCTTGAATACACAAGAGAGAACAAATCCCATTGGTAGAGCAGGTATGCCAACAAGAAAGAGAAAGAGATTATATCATATCACTTCGAAAAACCAATGAACACCAAAGACAAACAATAAAAGGGAAAGAAAGAAACAAATGATATTTTAAACCATAAAAAAGCAATTAAATGCCAGGACTTAGAAATACCTTTCAGTAACAACCATAAATGTAAATAGATTGAACTCTTCATTCAAAAGACATAGACTGGCTGAATGGGTTAAAAAACTAGACCCACTATATGCTGCCTTTAAGAAACCCACCTCACCTATAAGGACTCACACAGACTAATAGTGAAAAGATGAAAAAATTATACCATGCAAGTGGAAACCAAAAACAAGTAGGAGTAGCTATTCCTATATCAGATAAAATAGACTTTAAACCAAAAACTATAAAAAGATATAAAGAAGGGCATTATATAAGGATAAAGAGATCTATCCACCAAAAAGACATAACAATCATAAATATATATGCACCCAACATCAGAGCACCCAGATGTATAAAGCAAACACTATTAGGCCTAAAGACAGAGATAGACCTCAATACAGTAATAGCTGGGGACCTTGAAACCTCTCTCTCAATATTGGACTGAATATCTATGCAACAAAACAACAGAGAAACACAGGATTTAAACTACACATTAGACCAATTGGGCTTGGCAGACATCTATAGAACATTTCCTCTAATAACTACAGAATGTACATTCTTCTCATCAGCCAATGGACCATTCTCTGAGAAAGAAGAAATTATACAGGAAATTAAAAAATTTCTTGAAACTAATGATAATAAAGACACGTCATATCAAAACCTATGGGATACTGCAAAAGCAGTACTAAGAGTGAGGTTTATTGCAATAAATCTTACATCAAAGGAATAGAAAGACTTCAAATAAACAACCTAACATTACACCTCAAAGACCTAGAAAAACAAGAACAATTCAATTCCAAAGTTAGTAGATGGAAATAAATAATTAAAATCAGAGCAGAACTAAATGAAATAGAGACCAGAAACATAATACAAAAGATCAATGAAACAAAAAGTTGTGTGGTGTTTTTGTTGTTGTTGAGAGGATAAACAAAATAGACAAACCATTAGCCAGACTAATTTTAAAATAGAAAAGACCCAAATAAAAATAGAAATGAAAAAGGAGACATCAAAACTGATACCACAGAAATACAAAGCATCATTGGAGGCTATTATGAACAACTATATGCCAAGAAATTTGAAAACCTGGAGGAAATGGATAAATTTCTGGACACAAACAAGCTACCAAGACTAAACCAAAAAGAAATAGGAAACCTAAACAGCCCAATAATGAGCAACAAGATTGAAGCAGTAATCAGAAATCTTCCAAAAAAGAAGAGCTCAGGACCAGATGACTTTACCACTGGATTCTACCAAACCATTGAAGAGGAATTAATACCAATTCTTTTTAAACTATTTCAAAAAATTGAAAGGGAGGCCATTCTCCTAAACTCATTCTATGAGGCCAGCATCACCCTGATACCAAAATCAGACAAAGATAGAACAAAAAAGGAAAATTGTAGGCCAATGTTCTTGATGACCATAGATGCAAAAATCTTCAACAAAATACTAGCAAACAGAATATAGCAGATGTAGAGCTAGGGCTGGGTCTGGAGCTCACAGACCCCTTAAGCCTGTTCACAAACCCTTCACACACAGGTGTATGAGCTAGGCAACAGGAAAAAGATCCTTGGAGCCATGGTTGAAGAAAGAATAGTCTTTATTTCTAGACAGAAACTCCACCAACCAGCAGTTCAGAGCCACTGCCTCATACAATCTAAAGAACACACAAAAATAGCAACAAGCTAAAAATACATGGGGACCCATGCCACTAACTCCACCCCCACACAACTTGTTTACAAAGAATGTGCTGCACCACCCCCAACTGGACCAGAGGGAGGGAGCCTGACTAAACTACTCTATTTTCCTCACAGCAGAACATCAAAAAGATTATATCGTGATCAAGTAGGATTCTCCCAGGGATACAAGAATGGTTCAACACACGCAAATCAACAAATGTGATAACCACATTAAACAAAATCAAGAAGAAAAACATGATCATCTCAACAGATGCAGAAAAAGTATCTGACAAAATTCAACATCACATCATGATAAAGACTCTCAACAAATTATGTATAAAAGGAAAGTATCTCAATACAATAAAAGCCACATATGACAAACCCACTGCTGATATCATCTTGAATGGGGAAAAACTGAAAGTTTTTCCTTTAAGAATAGGAACAAGACAAGAATGCCCACTGTCACACTTCTATTTAATATAATTTTGTAAGTACTTGCCAGAGCAATCGAAATAGAAAGAAATAAAGGGCATTCAAATAGGAAAAGACAAAGTCAAATTGTTCCTGTTTGTAGATTACATAATCCTATACATAGAAAACCCTAAAGACTCTACCAGAAAAACTCTTTGAGCTGACAAGCAAATTCAGTAATGTTGTGGGATACAAAATCAATATACAAAAGTCAGTAGCATTTTTATAATCCAACAATGAATGAGCAGAAAAAGTGAAGGAAATGGTTAATGGACATCTGTGGTCAGCAGCCAAGGACGTGTTCACTTGGTGAACTCGCATATGAGTAAACAACCAAGAAATATCGAGGATTGCAAACAATCCTTGAGAACGTTTGAAGTTGTGAGAACACTTTCTTGGGATGCTCCCAGCAGGTGCATTATAGATAACCAAGTGCTTGAGAAGGGAGGTAACGGCCTTCTGCTCTTGAGAAAAATATAACAGAATTTATGCATTAATGCTTATCTCTCATGCACAAGCTTGCTAAATGTAATAAAAGCTGTAACAGCGGTTGGGTCAGGGCTACTTGCCTGAGAGAGCAGTGGCCCTCCACTCTTTACCTGCATCTCATCTGCTGTGTCTTCCTTCACGTCTCTGATCATTTTAATCCACAAAAAGAAATCAACAAAGCAAGCCTACTTAAAATAACTGCCCTCAAAATAAAATATCTAGGAATAAATTTAACCAAGGAAGTGAAAGATCTCTATGACAAGAATTACAAATCACTGCTGAAAGAAATTAAAGAGGACACCAAAAAAATGGAAAGACACTCCATGTTCATGGATTGAAGAATTAATGTAGTAAAAATGCACATACTACCCAAAGCCATTTACAGATTCAATATGATCCTCATCAAAATACCAATGACTTTCTTCACAGAAATAGAAAAAACAATCCTAACATTCATATGGAACAACAAAAGACCCTGAATAGCCAAAGCAATCCTGAGCAAAAATAAAATAAAATAAAGTCAGAGGCATTAAACTTCCTGACTTCAAAATATACTACAAAGCTATAGTAACCAAAACAGCATGCTACTGGTATAAAAACAGACACATGGACCAATGGAACAGAATAGAGAAGTCAGAAATCAATCCACATACTTACAGCCAACTGATCTTTGACAAACACACCAAGAACCTACATGGGAGAAAGGACAGAATCTTAGATAAATGGTGCTGGGAAAACTGGATATACATATGTGGAAGAATGAAACTAGACACATACCTCTCACCGTATACCAAAATGAACTCAAAATGGATTAAAGACTTAAATATAAAACCTGAAATGATAAAACTCCTAGAAGAAAATATAGGGGAAACACTCCAAGATATATGGCTGGGCAAAGACTTTATGAATAAGACCCCAAAAGCACAGGCAACAAAAGAAAAAATAAACAAATGGGATTATATCAAACTAAAAAGTTTCTGCACAGCAAAGGAAATAATCAACAGAGCGAAATGGGAGAAAATATTTGCAAACTATAAATCCAACAAGGGATTAATATCCAGAATATACAAGAATCTCAAACAACTTAACAGTAAAAACCCAAAGAATCCTAATAAAAATGGGCAAAGAAGATGAATAGACCTCTCTCAAAGGAAGACATACAAATGGCCAACAGGTATATGAAAAAAAAGTTCAACATTACTAATCATCAGAGAATTGCAAATCGAAACCACTTTTAGGTATCATCTCACCCCATTTAGACTGGCTATTATCAAAAAGACAGACAATAACAAATGCTGGCGAGGATGCTGAGAAAGGGGAACCCTCCTACACTATTTGTGGGACTGTAAATTTGTGCAACCACTACAGAGAACAGTATGGAGGTTCCTTAAACAACTATAGATACAACTGCTATGTGAGCCAGCGATCCCATCACTGGGTATATATCCAAAGGAATGAAGTCAAATCATCATGTCAAAAGGATACCTGTACTTCCATGTTTATCACAGCTCTATTTACAATGGTTGAGTTATGAAACCAACCTAAATGACCATCAATGGACAACTGGATAAAGAGAATGTGGTATATATGCAATGGAATACTACTCAGCCATAAAAAGTAATGAAATTCTGCCTTTCGCAGCAACATGGATGAGCTTGGAGAAGATTATATTAAGTGAAACAAGCCAGGCACAGAAAGAGAAATACTGCATGATGTCACTCACAAGTGGGAGCTAAAATAAATAAATAAATAAATAAGTAAACAAATAAACAAGAAAGAGAGAGAAAGAAACAACAATCAAAATAATACATTAAACTTTCAATAGGGAACAGAACTGTGGTTACTAGAAGTGGAAAGTAGGAGGGGAAGGGGGAGAAGAGTAAATGAAAAGTTGGTTAATGGGCACAAAGAATGATTACATGTTGTTATGATGAATAAGTTAACTCTCCTGATTTGACCATCATATTGTTAGTCAACTTTGTACCCCAGAAATATGTATAATCAATTATGCTTCAATAAATAAAGAGGAAGAGATAGATAAAGAGATGAGAGAGAAGGACAGGGGATGAAAAGACAAGAGGAAGGAAGAGGAAAGGGGGAAAAAAGAGAAAATGGGGGGAAAAGGAAAAAAAGGAAAAGACTATAAATAACTACTGGCCAAGCACTGGTTGGAAAAGACAGACTGAAAATCCGAGGGTTTGGGGAACTTGGAGGTGGGGCCCGCATTTGCTAGTATGAGAACTGGCCTTCCAACAGCCTGCATCCATTCTGAGGAGACACCCACTACGTCAGTCCTCAGTTTGGAGGCCAAAGCTCACCCTGGGTGCCTACACAGAGCAGGTTTCAGGAAGGAGGTGAGCGGCCTCACCCCACACACCCAGGCCCGACTCCACTCTCTTACCCCAGAGATGGTCACTTTCTCCTCCTGCCCTCCCAGATAGCCACCCTCACCCCATCCCCCTCAGCCCCCAGCTCACCCAGCTTTCAGATGGTCTCCTTGGAAACCAAAGGGAAAATAATCACAAACCCAGCAAGTGGATGTAGTCAAAGTACCAACCTACACACTCCAGTCACGGCCCATGATAAAGACTGACTGGTATGGAAGGTGGCTCACAACCTGTCTCTCCTGCTACCAGCGCAGAAGGTAGAACAGGCCCACCAGGGCCGCCAGGTACAGCCACATGGCTTTGCAGAGGACAGACACAGCAGGCTGGGGTGAAACAAGAG
>NW_007728047.1:330121-331358 GCF_000696425.1 Galeopterus variegatus | reverse complement strand
GACACGAAAAAAGACAAAAAGGAAAAAAAAAAAGCAAAAGAGTATAAAGGAAAGGATATAGTAGCCTCTGGAAAGAAGGAGTACAGGATCCCAAAGGGGAGTCTCACCTCCCTCTGAGAAAGGGGAAGAGGGCATGGGTCTGGGAACCCTCACAAATGAAAGCCCCAGAGTTGCCAGGAGGCAGGAATGGAATGACTTACATGAAGCAGATGTAACAGTTTTTCCCCTTTCTCCTCCTGCTGTGCCCTTTCCCCAGTCCTGGTGGCTGATGACACTGCCCTCTGCCCTCCAGTTCTGGGCCCTCCCTGCCCGGTCACACATCCAGAATCTGGACCCCTCAGACACTCAGAGTCTAGAAGCAGAAGAGACTCAGTTGAACAAAGACACAGGGGCAGAGTATCCTAAACCTCACACAGCATGGAGGTTTAGGATCAATTTGTATCAGGGTGTTGATGTATAGGAGGGAGCTTCCCGTCAGAAGACTAAAGAAAGAGCAACAGCCTGGACCAAAACCACTGTCCGTGGAGAGGCTGTCAGAGTGAGGTCAAGGATACTATTGCATAACGGGTGTGGGTGACAGAGGGGCAGGGAGCTAGGGGAATGGGGAAGGATGGCCAAGATTGCATCGCACGGAGCGTCTCCCCCATTGTCTATGTTTCCCAAAATTCTGTCCCTTAATTACGAGGAGATGGACTAAGAGGGTGAAGCAGAGGTTTCTTCCAGAAACCAGAGGCTGGAGATGAGCCGCACGCCCCCTCATGGTCGGTATTCAGCACTGCAGCATCTGCGTGGGCATTTGCCTAGGACCCACCATCCTGAACTCTTCAGCTGTCCCCGTGATGGCCACTCTCTAGTATCAGGGCACCCCCCTATGGGTTTTCCAAGAAGGAGGGAAACAGCAAGACTGTTGGTGGGTAGGGACCGAATTAAGTGTTAGTTGCACATACCTCTTCCTAACCCTACAGGGCCTGCAGGGCACCCTTCTAAGCCCAGGACAGGAACCCAAAACTAAAAAACTCCTTGCAGGAGTAGAAGACCTGGAAGGCAGAAGGGGGATCAGAGGTGGGAAGTCATCTACCCTCTGCTTCTCAGAATGGGTCACGACAGCATAGGGAAGGAGTGAGGGCAGTTTCCTCATGGTATGCCTGTGGACTCTGACAGGATCGGGCCATAGTCCCCTCTCAGATCCATCAGACTAGACCAGGCTCCCTCCCCAGGAAAAGAGGCCTGGGGGGGG
>NW_007728047.1:327532-329302 GCF_000696425.1 Galeopterus variegatus | reverse complement strand
CCCCCCCCCCCGAGGAGGGGGGGGGGGGGGGGGGGGGGGCAGGCTGAGGTCTGGGGGTACTTTGGGGCTCTGGTACATGGAACTTCTTTGTCAATGTAGTTCTCCTTCCATTGTGGCAAAGCCCTTAAATTACAGCCCCAGGTGGAGCCCTGTGGCAAACATCTGTGGTTTGTGTCCATTAGGAGGTGCTAGCAGAAAGCAGAGACCTAACCAGTCCAGTTCCCTGACACTCTTGGAGAGGACTCCTGGAGGTGGGCCCAAACCTTGTGAACACCATCCCCCTAGGAGCTACAAAATAGCTCAATAATCATTGTCTTTTTTGGAGAAGAAAAATGATAGAAATCCAGAAGCTCCAGTTTATGCCTGAAGTAATGGTTTCATTTTAATGAAGTGACATGAATGGTGCCTTGAGTGTGCTGAACACTGGAGCTTTGATGAGCTCGGAGCCCCTTGAGTGCAGGGACTGGGTCTCATCATTCTGTATTTCCAGCACCTGGCAGTGTCTCAGGAGATGACACTGCATCAATTGCCTTCATTTTCCATTTTCAACTCTATTTCTTACGTTGTCTGACGATGTGAAATTCCCTAGAGCTACCATTTTCTTTGTCTTTATGATGAGGGAGGAGAATCAAGATGACTTCAGCAAGTCCTCCCAACTCCAACTTTTGGGGAGTCTAAGAATACATCTGTGTTATCAAAACGATAAAAACTCAGGAAGTCAGGGCCTTGAGAAGCACTGGAGAATTCAAGGGGAATTTCTGTGCAGAATATATTAGGTACTCAGCAAAAGTTAGCAGAAGCTGAGTGAATCTGGAATCATCAAGGGACTGTCACCACATCTACAGAGAGGATGGGGAAGGTGTGGGGATCAGGAGAAGGGGGAATCTGAGGGAGAAATAGAAGGGAGGGGAGGGATAGGAAGCCAAAGGAGAGGGTAGTGGTGGAGGCTTCCTGGGAGGTGGCTGGGTGGTGTCAGTGTCCAGGGGGAGTAGTATCTGGGCCCTTGCAGCTTCTTATCAGTCTTTCCAAGCTTCCTCCTCCTTAAACTAATGCTGCACCTTTCTCTTGCCCACTCTTGGGAAATCATAAAGAGGAAACAGTTGTCTATCATCTTGTGGAAGGATGGGGGTGGGAAGCAAAGAGCATTCACCTTCTCTTTCTCAAGGTCCTCCCCAGATCATCTTGTGCGTCCCTCAGGCTCCATGAAGAAGACTCCTCCTCCCTAACTCAAGAAATTTCCCAGAATTCCAGGGCTGAGTCAGCTCCAGAAGTGGACGCTCAACCTACTTTTTTATCCTAGCGCTTGTCCATGACAAGCTCTTCAAGGGGCGGGAGGTCTTTCTTAACCTTTTAGACATCATAGACCCCTTTGAGAATCTAAGGAAGACTCTAAGCCCCCATAAAACACAACAATCAAAAATTGCTTATATTTTTCAGGGAGTTCACACCTAGAGCCATTAGATGCAAGGAATCCATGTCAAGAATCCTTATAACATGGGTTTATTGAATTACTAGCAGTGTGACTTGGGCAAGCTATTTAACCTCTCTGTGCCTTAGTTTCCCTGTCTGTGACAATACTCACCTCGTTTGAGTTATGAGGATAAAATGAAGTAATACACATAAAGCCCCTTGACAATTGTGTCTGGCAAATGGTGAGTATTCAAGAAATGCTAGCTGTCGCTGTTACTTCTTCTGTGGTAATTTACACGGGCATCTGGAAATGTTCTCACCCTTCTAGGTAAGAAACACAACCCAGACAACTAAATAAAA
>NW_007728047.1:309783-326337 GCF_000696425.1 Galeopterus variegatus | reverse complement strand
TGAGGGAAACATCATTATCCTCACTTTACATATAAAGAAACTGAGACTCAGAAAGGTTAAGCAACTTGCGTGGGGTCAAACAGCTGCTAGGTGGTGGAACAAGGTGTCAAAGACAGGTCTGATCCCAAAACTGGTGTTATCTCTACTGTGTCTTGGGAAAGGTGAGCAGCAGGGAAGAGCTGAGCAGAGACATGCAAGGACAGGGGAGCAGGCCACATCCTCCTTTGGGGAGCCTGGGGAGCCCCTTGTGTGGTGCTGTTGCGCAGATGGGCCGCCTCTCTAGCTCAGGGAAGTCACAGCAGGAGGGCAGAGCAACCTCCAGGCTGACAGACTTGGCTTCTTAACTCAGTGACCTTTCGGAAGCCCTACTGGGGATGGGAGTGTAATCGCTGCCAAACTCCTCAGCCTTGACTTTTCTAAAATCCATCTGCCCCCGTCCTACAGGCCAGGCAAACCAAGGGTTTCCCAGGACAACCAGCCCTTCCCTTCCTCTTGCTCCCACCCAACTCTGGGAAGCTGCCTGCCTTTATCTATGCTTTCAATACCTCCTCCCTGGTACCTTCCTTCCTTTCTGATTGTTGATCACAATGTCTTGTCTACATTTTTTTTTAAAAAAAGAGGGGGGAGGGTGAGAAAAAGTAAATTTCCAGGAATTGTTTTGCTGGGGCTGCTGCTGCTCCTGCTTAGAGCAAAGCTCTTTGCCCCCCTCCTCCTGTCCACTTGGCAAGGAGCCTACCCCCCTTCCCCTCCCTCTTTCCCTTCCTCCCAGTCTCTCTTTCCAGCTGCTCCCCTCAGAAAAAACCCACATGAAAACTGCAGTGCTATCACTTTTTTCTCCCTGAGGGAGCAGCTTTTCCTCTTAACCTCTGCCAGAAGGAACCATCACCACTTCCTCTGGCTGCAAACACACATTGGGTGATGGAGTAGGTGCGGGCTCGGAGCAGGTGGAGGTGAAGCTGCAGAGGTGATGTTTCCATATGGGAGGAAGATTCAGAGACTCAGGAGACTGGAGCCACTAAACTGCAGGCTCAGAGGAATAGAAATGGCTACAGGAGTGGTCCATGTGGAAAGTACAGAGACCAGAATGAGGGTCTTCCTTGGAGGGTGCGTGGTCTAGGAGAGTCTCTGTCTGTATGGCTCAAAGGCAAAAATTCTCAGAAGGCTCTTTGCTGAAAAAAGATATCGATGGGATAAAAACTAAGATCCTAAAGAGGGAGAGAGAGAGCAGAGCTGTCTGAAAAATCAAAGTAAATCACATTTCACGTTGTCATAGCCTCATGACAGACTTCTTGATCTAAAAGTGATCTAATATGTGAGTGGAACATTTAAGAAAACTGCAAAATTAAAAGTATCCCCTCCCTTGGAGATGGATGCTGGTGACAATTGCACATCAATGTGAATGTACTAATGCCACTGAACTGTACACTTAAAAATGGTAAAAATGTTATGTTATGCATATTTTATCACAATAAAAAGTGAATTATCAAACTTAAAAAAAAAATTCCCTCCTTGAGTGGATACACAAAATGTGGTATATACATATAATGGAATATTACTCAGCCAAGAAAGGGAATGAAGTACAGATACATGTTACAGTGTGGATGAACTTTGAAAACATTATGCTAAGTGAAAAACAAAAAACAAAAAACAGACACAAAAGGTCACATATGATTTCATTTATGTTAAATATCCAGAACAGGCAAATCTATAGAGACAGAAAGCAAAGTGGTGGTTGCCAGGGGTAGGGGGTGGAGGGTTTAGGGGGGAGAGGGAAATAGACAGTGACTACTTAATGGATATGGGGTTTCCTTTAAGGGTGAAGAAAATATTTAGGACCTAGACAGAGGTGGTTGTTGCACAACAATGTGAATATACTAAATGCCACTGAATCGTACACTTTAAAATAGATTTTATTTTATGGAAATTTCACCTCAATTAAATATATACAGTTAATCCCCTCCAACCAACACTCCCTTGGCGCTTACATTCTACATAATGTGGGTCCAGGTCCAGGCAGCTCTGCCATCAGCGCAGTGTGGCTGGTGTAAGACAAGCAACCTCTCTGAGCCTGGAAGAGGATGAAGAAACCCAACCTTCCTCCCCCCGGGGTATCTCAGGGATCAAGTGAGATAAACCGAGGTGAAAGTGCTCTGAGAGGCAGGAAGCTCTGCTGACACAAGATGTTCACCAACAGTACAAGTCATGAGCTTGGAGTCCCTTTTCCTACAGCTTGGAGGGAGAGAGAAGTTTGTCACCTCTCCACCCCCTCCAGCCACACACCACACCCTCCAGTGGACAAAAGTACACAGCCCTGGGGAAGAGCATGCTGTCCTCTCTCTCCCTCCGCAGCAGGGAGTCTCCCTGAAGCTTGACGCAGCCCCTTTCCACACCCCACATTCAGTCTCTTCTCTCCCCCCAGATTCTCACTTCCGATCACAAAATGAAAGCAGGGAGCTAGAAACCCTTCTGAGGGGTTGGGGAGAATGGCAGGGGGCGGGCGTGAACCAGCAGGGGACAAGCCAGTCATTAAAAGCCCTCCTGGAGTGGCCAGGCAGCTCAGCTTGGTGAAGGTTCTCAGGGCGCCTTGGCCTGCAGACACCGGCCAGCGCCCTCCCTGCAGCCAAGATGCCCAAGACGAAGGCCAGCCCAGCCCAAGGGGCAGCAAAGGAAGAGCCTGAGAAGAGATCGGCTAAACCTGCTCCTGCAAAAGTGGAAACAACGCCAAAAAAGGCAACAGCAACGGATAAATCTTCAGACAAAAAAGTGCAAACAAAAGGGAAAGGGGGGGGCAAAGGAAAAACAGGCCCAAGTGACTAACCAAGAAAGCGAAGACTTACCTGCAGAAAATGGAGAAACTAAAAATGAGGAGAGTCCAGCCTCTGATGAAGCAGGAAAGAATGAAGCCAAGTCTGATTAATATCATATACCATGTCTTATCAGTGGTCCCTGTCACCCTTGTACAATCCAGAGGAGAGTTTTTATCAACTATTTTGTAAATGCAAGTTCTTTAGTAGTTCAAGAAACATTTTTAAGCATGAGGGAATCCCACTTCACTGCATTTTAAAAGTGTAAATGCTTTTTTTTTTAAGAGGTGAAATCATTTGCTGGTTGTTTATTTTCTGGTACAATCAGGAAACAGTGGAATATTGAATTATGGGAGGCCTTGACTGTCTTGGGTGTTAGTTTAACATTCCATAGATGGGGGTTAGTTTTTATATCCTATAATACAAAGCATACTAAATGGCAATTTGGAGTCACAGCTGTACATTTAATGTATCTTGAACATTTAAAATTATTTCTATTCCCATGTTGTTTTTTAGTAGAATTGTTTCTTAAAGAAAACTACTCCTTAATCATTGCTCTCCCTGTCAGGATTGTGTGCACTCTGTAACATCTTTGATTGTGGTAATCCAGTTTTCCTAATAATTTTGTTAATGTGTTGTAAATGAGTGAAAATTTGAGTATATAGTGTATATGATATTAAATTGTAAATTGGTGGGACTTATGTAACATGTTATGAACATCTGGAGATACTGGTACTTAATATCCTCTTAAGGAAAATTTGCCTCCAAATTTGAAGCTGGAAGGTCACTGGAAAACCTTTTTTAAAAAATTATGATACATGGCTTTTTAGAATTTTGATATGTACATTAAAAATTGTACAAATTGAAATGTCTGTGTAATGATCCTCCACACAACCAATAAAATCTTAATTATGAAAGGAAAAAAAAAAAAAAAAGCCTGCCTGGTTTTCAGGTTTATTTTAGCTTCTCCATCCCCATCCAGTTCCACTCTACTAGGAATCAAGACAGACAGGGAAGAGTGAGATTCCAAGCTGACTTAGAGGAAAACGTGTATTTATGTAAAGCACATGCCACAGGCCTGGGTCTGTGCTGAGCACTTTACCTTGCTGGCTTATTTAATTCTCACAACATCCTTTTTTAGTAGATACTATTGTTACCCCATTTTACAGAGCAGAGAACTGAGGCTAAAGAAAGAGGCAAATTCATACAACTAGTGAGTGAAGAGTCTGGATTTTTTGCTGGGACGTCCCCTGTAACTGGATTGGGGGAATACAGGAAAAACCCCAGCCTTTTTCCACAGAGCCTCAGCCAGTGATAGCTACTTCCCGGACGAGAAGGGCGGCCCTGAAGCCAGCAGCAAAGCCAGCCCCACGGCCATAGTCCCTCCAGCCTCCTCGCAGCTCCCAGCAGCCCAGACCTGCTGGCCCTCCAGGACCAGAGGTGATCCAAGGGAAACTCAGGTGGGTGTCACCCTCTCCCAGAGAAGATGAGAATCTGGGCTTAGAAACAACTGCCTTTCCCACATGAGCCACAGATTTTCCCAGGGGTGAATTAGAGGGGGGGGTGTGTGTGTCCTATACTCACAGCCCAAATAGCAAAACACAGCAAGAGCTCCTAATGAAGACCCACACCAAAAGACCAAGGAGTGAAAGTGCCAGGAGAGAGATGGAGGCTAGAGACTACCTGGGGCCGGAGGCAGGGTGGGACTGGCTGGGTTGGGAGGAAATCTTGTTGGGCACAAACAGTCCTGGTTTCTTTAGTGCTGAAAACCCTTAACAAAGCATCTCTGCTCTTGGGTCAAAGCTAGCAAGTGAGTTGTGTATTATTTATTCACAGTTTGAGACCTAAACTTCCCTTTTTGGCCTCTTTAGCCCCAAATCTTTCCCCAAAGCCCCCCCAGTCCCTGTAGCCTTCTACCTTAGGGCTGCATTCAAGGCATACAAGCCTGCATTCAAGGTCTGCTTTCTCCCAACCCTCCCTTCTCCTTCCCAGTAGGCCTTTCCTGGTCCTAATGTCAGTCAAGCCCAGCTTGGGGCCTAGCCCCTCGGGGGGGTTTACCACAGAGCCTGCCAATGACTTTGGAGAGATCCACGACTGGACTGAACTGCTCTACTTCTTCAACCACACTTTCTCCGAGTGCAACATAGAGTTCAGCGAGAGCGCCAAGCGAGTGGTCCTCTTTGTCCTCTACCTGGCCATATTTGTGGTTGGGCTGGTGGAGAACCTTCTGGTGATATTTGTCAACTGGCGCAGCTCAGGCCGGGCAGGGTTGCTGAACCTCTACATCCTCAACATGGCCATTGCAGACCTGGGCATCGTCCTATCTCTGCCCGTGTGGATGCTGGAGGTCACGCTGGACTACACCTGGCTCTGGGGCAGCTTCTCCTGTCGCTTCATTCACTACCTCTACTTTGCCAACATGTACAGCAGCATCTTCTTCCTGACATGCCTCAGCATCGACCGCTATGTCACCCTCACCTGTGCCTCCCCTTCCTGGCAGAGCCACCAGCACCGAGTGCGGCGGGCCGTGTGTGCAGGCGTCTGGGTCCTTGCGGCCATCATCCCGCTGCCTGAAGTGGTCCACATCCAGCTGGTGGAGGGCTCTGAGCCCATGTGCCTCTTCATGGCACCTTTTGAGACGTACAGCACGTGGGCCCTGGTGGTGGCCCTGTCCACCACCATCCTGGGCTTCCTGCTGCCCTTCCCTCTCATTGCAGTCTTCAACGTGCTGACAGCCTGCCGGCTCCTGAGACCAGGACAGCCTGAGGGCCGGCGCCACTGCCTGCTGGTGTGTGCCTACATAGCCGTCTTCACCGTCTGCTGGCTGCCCTACCACGTGAGCCTGCTGCTGCTCACATTGCACGGGACCCACGTCTCCCTCCACTGCTACCTGGCCCACCTGCTCTTCTTCTTCTATGACATCATAGACTGCTTCTCCATGCTGCACTGTGTCGTCAACCCCATCCTTTACAACTTTCTCAGCCCAAGCTTCCGGGGCCGGCTACTGAGTGCTGTGGTCCATTACCTTCCCAAGGGCCAGGCCCGGGCGGGCGCACACGCTTCCTCTTCCTCCTCATCCACCCAGCATTCCATCATCATCACCAAGGAGGGCAGCCAGCCCACTGCAGCAGCCCCCACCCTCACCCAAGCCTGAGCTTCCAGGCACCCTTCTCGCTTCAATCTCTTATACCCAGCTGAGGTAGATTCCAGGCTCCTCCATCAGCAAAGTGAAAGGCTGGAGTTGTAGGTGAGAAATTTGGGGGGAAGTGTGGGCAAGTGTCAGTACACTCATGGTCAGTTTTGAGAACATCTTAAAATACTGAGGTGTGGAGAAGGAGAAGGGGGGATGGAGAACAGGCTCTTGGTGTTGTACTATTTGTCTCAGTCCTTGAATCTAGGGGTGCCACGCAGAAAAAAAAGGTGAAATAAATATTAGAGATGGCCATGACTCTGGATTTTGAAAAATCTGCAATTCCAGCTGGGATTGGGAAGGGAGCTAAGGCTAAAGAGATGCTCAGCAGAGGAAACTAGATGCATTCATTTCATAAATCACCCTGGCCGGAAAGAGTGAGCTTGGCAGGAATCTCACAAAACTTTCCTTTCGTGTTTGTGTGCTTGTTGATCTTCCGGCTCACTATGCAGGTTGTGGGGACAAGAGGCCAGAGGCCAAGGAACCAGGATGGGTCAGCAGGACGTTCCCTAGCTGTGCATCCTCAGAGCTATGATAAATGGAGGGGTGGGGACAACAGGGTGGGGCAAAGCTGAGGTCTGAGACAGGCACCCTGCAGCTGGGTAGGTCTCTCCACTCACAGCCTTCCAGGAAACAAGGCTGCATTTCCCTGCCGATACCCTCTCTTCCCCCATCCATCCTGCTCCTCCTCCCCCCAAAGCAGAGGAGCTGTCTCAGAGTCAATGCTCCTCACGGCTCACCTCCCAGCTTTGGATCTAGGACACGTCCAGACTTCTAGGGAGAGAGAGAGCTATCAGAAATCCCACTCCCACCCCCATCTCTCCCTTTATCGCCAGATCGTAGGAAAATATCAGGGGCCAGCAGCAGGTGTTGACAGATGCTACCTACATCCCTCAGTCTTTGTCCTCTGCACAGGATGAGAAAGCCAAGGTGGAAATTGCCCAATTCTGTCACAGGGCAGAGCTCTAACACTGTTATAAGTAAACTATCCTTGGCCAAGTCTTTTCATAATTTTCCTGTCCAGAAATTTATGTTTATTAACGCTTGTTCTATAGACAGGAAAAGAAGTCCTCTTGTTAACAAGTAGATCTGGAAAAGGCTCGTTTTGTTTATCAGTTTGGGAAACTAGGACTGTGTCCATGAACTCTGAGTAAAGGCCCAAGAACAAGTTCTAGTTTTCGCCTTCCACTTCCATGTCCTTTGCGTCTAAACCCTGCTTATGGAGAGTGAGAGGATTGTGGATGTAATCACTGATATCCTCTTCACCGTCTCCTCTGTCCTGCTCAAGTGCTCAGTGTGTCTGGAATGTTTAACTTGGAACAACTACTGACTTACCCAGAGATTACCCTGCTTTCAGAAATCTGAAACTGTATTCACCAGATGCATTAAACATGCTCCAATTGTGCATGTACCCCAAGTTTGTCAGAAGCATTAAGAGAAACCTGTATCTACCATCCCCTTGCTCACTGTGCCCAAACCTGAAAGGGTCTTAAGCAACAATTGCTCAGTGGCAGAGGTTGAAGGCTTTTTGAACCAGGAGTCTGATTGCGGCTTAGGGGCACAGTAAGGGCTTAACCTAACAATGCAGAAATTGCATTAAAAACTTTCCTCCCTTGTCCCCACATAAAAACCAAACCAAGAGCTGATACCCATATCACTGCCTCCTCTGACTTGGGCTCTGGAAGTTTCCTGAAGGAAACCCAATTTTACTATCTCTGTAACATCCAAGTTCGCCGCAGAGGCCCCTTCCCTAAGAACAGTTATCACCTTGGCCATATGAACACTTCCTTAGGGCCTTTCCATCCACGGAAGGGAAGAGTGGGAACTGCTGTGCTGACTGCAACAAGGCTGCTGTGCTCAGCAAACATTTACTGAGCACTGAGGGCCTGGGCACCGTGCTCTGGGACCAAAAGGACCACATCATTCCTGAATTTCTAGAGGTCTGTCTCCTCTGTGAATCAACCTCATGAAATAATGCCACACTTTTGCCCCCTACTCTATCCTTCTGAATCTTCCTCTCCCCTCTTACTTTCCATCTGCCTCTCTCCACTCAGAAATATCATGTCATAGTGAATTAAATGGCATTAGCAAGACAATTTGTGGCCACATCTCTCACTAACATTACTAATGGACAACTGGTCATTAATAATGTCCAACTGGACATTAGCAGAGTTCCACTGTTTTTTCTGGGCATATCATGTCATAGTGAATTAAATGGCATTAGCAAGACAATTTGTGGCCACATCTCTCACTAACATTACTAACGGACAACTGGTCATTAATAATGTCCAACTGGACATTAGCAGAGTTCCACTGTTTTTTCTGGGCTAACAGAAGATCTCAAGGATGTTCCCCTGAAAAGGTTAAGTTTTTTACTTAATTTCCCACTAAAAACAGATCAACAAATTAGTCCTGGGGAATTCCAGCTACAGGAAAGGAAAATGTCTATCTGAAAGAATTCTGGCAATCTGATGAGCAGAGATGTGCTACTGAAAAGGTGATGAACCCAGAGCTTCTGAACTCACAGTATGAGCATGTTCATAGTAAATAGGAAAAGAACTCCCATTCCAAATTTCTTTTTTTATTCTAAATAAAAACCACACTTTGTGCTGAACAATGGAATATAAAAGAATCAGATGTACAATGATTTTAGACATCTACTATTTGGGAAAAAAGTTTACAAAATATACAAAACTTTACAGCAATAGATAGTAAACACTTAAATATTAGGAGGTCAGTACTTATTAATTTAATGGAGTCAGACGTCAACAACTCTTCTCTGTTTCATGAGATTTTAGCTATTAGAGGTGGGGAGGGGTGAATTAGACAGAGGAAGAGTATTAAGGAAACATCAAAATCGAAAGTTTCATTTTCATTCTGATGTTATGACGCATAATCACATTGAAACTAATGCTGTGCACCCCAGCTTCCTGACTCATTCAGCGCGGGATTTAGGGAAAGGGCACAGGGGGACTCCCAAGTGGGCACAGACTGCTTTACACGGCCCACTCTTGTGCCAACAAATTCAGTGTCCGTCTATAGAGGGATTTAAATTCATTCTGAAGTTGAGTAGTCTGAGGCCTGGGGAAAACAGGGCACAGCAGGAGGCCATAAGAAAAAGAAAATTCATCAGTAGCAAACACCTAACTGGGAGAAAGGTATTTAAGCCCAAAGTTTTGTCCTGGAGGGGCCGGCCCGGTGGCGCACTGCTACAGTGCGCCGCTTGGGAGCGTGGCAGTGCTCCCGCCGAGGGTTCGGATCCCACATACAGACCGGCCGCTCACTGGCTGAGCGAGGTGCGAGCGCAACACCAAGGGTTGCAATCCCGTTGCCGGTCCCTGTGTCCGGTACGGGCGTGACAGTGAGGGTTGCGATCCGTTGCCGGTCACGAAAAAAGACAAAAAGGAAAAAAAAAAAAAGTTGCAGGACTTTAAGGAATCTAATTAGGGAGGAAAAGGCCAGAGATGCAAACTGAAGAGGTGGCCCTGGAGAGGAGAGAATTGATGGTGTGGAATCCATGTGGGGAACTGCCTGGGAGGTGCTTGACGAGAGCCCTGGCTGGGCAGGCAGAGAGGAGCAATGAACTTGAGTCAAAGAGAACTTTTACAATTTCCTCATCCTTAGGGGTCATCTGGGCTCAACACCCACTTCACCTCCTTTCTTCCCAACTAGCCATGAACTGTAGGGACTCCATGGAGTCTTAAAGGTTAGGACCAAATACTGGAGTGCAGCAGAGACTCCCAGCAGGTGCTGTGGCATCATAAGCCATCAACAAGTCGCTGGAGTGTGGAATATTGATCCCCACTTCTGGCCACAAGCAGCCTCTGCTGTTTATCCCAACGTGCCATGTAAGTATTACCATTTTCCCTTAGGAAACAAGTTGGGAGTGGGCGCTGTGGTTTAATGCTCTACAATTGCCACCTTGAAATTCCTAATAATTCGTGAACAAGAGGGCTCCACAAATTATGTAGCTGGTCCAGAGTACAGAACAAGAAAAAAGGAGAGGAGAGGACACTGAAGGGTCAAACAGAACTTCAGAGCGATACAGCAAGAGAGAGTGCTAAATTGGGCTCTAGGAGAGAGGGGCAACAAAATCGAATGAATAGGTCAAAAAAGTAAAAATGCAAAATAAAATGAATACCTTCCACCAGGTACCCTAGTGTGCCCTTTGCCTCGATACAGTGTTTCAAGTAAAACAATTCAGAAAAGGGTGAGCTAGAGGCAGAAGAGCAAACACGACCTAAACAGAGGGAGAGTTCAGGTGTGAATATGGGGGACACCCAGAAAGACAGGGTTTGGTCAATGAGCCTCATGAGCTACTGATCCTGCTACACGTCTGACTGGGACCAACTGGACCATCCTGCTCCACCACTTAGTCTCAGGGGAATCAAGGGAAACAGTTTTTGTTTAGTGTTTCAAGGGCAAAGCTTCAAGGATGTGCTTTTTGGTTCACTGGCAATAAGGGAAAACTTCACAGTTTCAGGTTAAGTATACAGACCACCCAGCATCCATGATGCCCTCTGCTAAGGAAAAGGGTTTCTCTAGCATATTTATGCACTCTCAGCTACCCGGCTGGGTTCCAGTAACAACTACCTCTCTCAAACTGGCTATTAAAAAATCAGTCCTCACCAGCAGTCTGGGAAAAGCTTGAAAAGCTTAGCAGATACTTGATTGTAGTCCATCACACACTTCCTTCTTAAATTTCTAATGGTGAGTGTAAGAAAGGGAGAAGCCAGACAGTAAGGAAGTCTCAGCACTGTTTTCCTGACAAGAACGGCTTGAGAGAATGCTGAACAAGTTGGGTTTAGATGGTCAAAGATGTAAAAATGTTAAACTGGCCACTGTACAAGTCCCTTCAACTAATGGTAACCCCACCAGAGAGCCATAAAACTCTGAGGCTTTATCAATTCAGGACCGGGGAGAGAGGCAGTAGGTCCAACAGGGACAGAACTTTGGTTTGCCTGTTTGTCTTAATATAGACAAGGTCCAGGGACTTCCCAAGTTTAAAAAGGATGAGAAACTGTGCAAAAAGTTCCTTCATGTGACTTAATCCCCTCAACCCAGTCCCCAATCTACTCCATCACAGGACAGGAGGGGGATAAAAGGCCTAGGAATTTACTCCTATTGCCTAAAGAGTTCCCTGCGTTTATTCCACTAGAGACTATCTGGAGAGGAAGAAAAAAATTTGCTAGTTTAAAAGGCTTGACATGTTGTCCCCTAGTTATACACCTGGATCCTTGGTTCCCCAAATCTCTGGCTGGGACTATTCTCTGGAATATGGCTACTTGCTGGGGAGAAATTCATTTTCCTGAAGTGTTTCATCCAAAAGAGATGCTGGGTAGTATGTATATAAAAACAAACAAACAAAAATAAATAAATATTAATGTCCAAAAAGGCTTCGTGAGTTAATTAAAACCATTTTCTTGTGAAACAGCCCAGGGTGCTGCTGAGTCCCACCAGAGGCAGTGAGTGTCAGGGCTGAGGCCAGGACTCCCAGAGCTCACCTGAGCAGGGTGAGGTAGTATGAGCTACTGAGATGCCACCTTACAAACATGCAAGATCAAGGGCCCTCTCCCGTGGGCCTTCTTTGAGCAAGACCCCTGAAGAAGCCAATTAAGAATGGAGCCAACCAGCCACGGACTCATCAGACATGTTCCCTAGTCACCTAGGGAGGACCTGAACCAGCTGCCATTCAACAGCATCCCCTGGAGGTGATGTAACGACAGATCAGGACAAATTCCAGCAGGTCAAAAGTGAGCTGCCAAAGCTCCTGCACTGTTAGAACAAAGTAAACAGGTTACCCGACTGGGACAGACAGTCAGAATGCACACCCTGCTACACAACACCAGTTACTCAGGTCCCTTTAATCCCAAAGGGCTCATAGTCCACCACTCCACTACTTCATGGGGTCTTGTCTATACTATGGGACAAACACTTCTGGGTAGGAGACTGGATATAAATTAAGGCAAGGCTGCTGCTGTCAGAGACATCCCCACCTCTCCACCAGGAAACCCGAGGTCGATGGAGGTGACCAGAATGATAGATGACATATCAAAGTGGCCCCCTGTCCTCTCTGACCCACAGGGAAGGCCTAACATCCTGGGCCACCACTCCATAAAATCATGTTTCTTTGGAAATGAGGAGAAAAGAAAAACCTCCTTTCCTGTCCATCCAGGCTGCCATTTTTTGGCAGTACTGCAGAACACCCCTTTTGGCTACATCCCAAAACTTTCTGACCTAAATAGAAAACTCTGTACCCAGTTTCAATCTAGCTGCCAAAAGATTTGCACTGTCCAATCAGCACATTAGGGCCGTGGAGCAAGCAGGCACCTCTGTCCCTGATACCTTCTCCCTGCTGAGGACTGGCACTGGAACCTGAGGTGAGCTGCCCTGCTGACTAGTCTTTTCTGAAGGACCACATTCCCAAAATCTTTCTCACAGCTGGCTTTCCTCGTGGGAGGTCTGGTGGTTAATACCCACAGTGAAAACCTCTCTCCACTTCCTGTATTCAGTGAGGCTATTGGTTGGATTCTTAGCAGCATAAAACCTATCAGTAAACTAAAACTAGAGAGGCTGGAGAAAGGGATCTAGTTGATGCCAACTGCTTGACCAGATCCCAAAACCAGCCTCAAAAGAATCAAAAAGACAGCCCTTCATGGGCAAGAACAGGTACGGAGGTAAATGTAATAGGGCCGTTGCTTCTCAAAAACAGTAACAGCGTATGTGCTATTTTCTTCTTTTTTCTTCTTTGAACACAACACAGACCAGAATTCCTAGCAAGGCAAAACTGCAACTTCAGCTGGGGAAGGACCAAGAGCCATTAGAAAATCAATGTCCTGGCTGCCGTTTGGGAGCTCCCCCTGGCTCTGCTGGTACCCAGTCAGCTGTCCAGGTTCTTTTCTGCTTCTTTGGAATGGATAATGTACATGAAAGTCTGCTCGATGGTGAAGTCGGGTGGGAGGCTGCCTTTGTGCACACCAACATGTTTGCTCATGAGGTTAAGGGTGGAACTGTAGTGGCCACAGACTGTGCAGCGGTACATGAGGGCCCCCGAGTGTGTCTTGAGGTGGCACTTGATGGTTGAGCGGCCTCGGAAAAACTTGTGGCACACCTTACACTGGTACGGCTTCTCACCTGTGTGGATCCGCCGATGGTAGTTGAACTCACTTGTGTGGGCAAACCTTTTGCCACAGACCTTGCAGCTATACTTGCTGTTCCCAGGTTGGCCCTGCAGAGCCAGCTCCTCACTCAGAAACTCCTCTGCTGGTAGCTTCCGCTTCTGGAGAGCTGGGTGCTGTAGCCCGAAACCAGGCCGCGCATCAAGACCACTATTGCATTTGTGCTGGCTGACGTGGTAACGATAGGCAGCCTCTGACTTGAAGCTCTGGTTGCACAAGTGGCAGCGGAAGAGGGTGTCTTCCACGCTTTGGTGCACAGCCATGTGCTTCTCTAGGAGATGCCAATCCACAAAGCTGTTGGCACAGACAGAGCAGGAGAAGACCAAAATGCCAAGATGGGAGAGTGTGTGCCACATGAGGCTGCAGAGGTTGAGGTGGCGCTGGTCACAGACACTGCAGGCCTGGCCCTTCAAGTTTAGATGGTCAAGGATGTGGCCCCGAATCACATGGAAATCTTTGGCCAATGCTTTCCCACAGGCAGCACATTTCAACTCTGGGGAGGCTGCCACAGAAAACAGACCCAGCTTACCAGGCAGGGAATCATTGGGGTGGACAATGATGTTGTTCTCAAATATTCCATCCCGTCGGTGAAGGGTCAGCTGCCACTGGGTAAAGAACTTAGTTTCACACATGTCGCAGGAGAAGAGGAAAATACCAATGTGGGACAGGACATGGGTCACCCGGGAGTTTCGGTCCTGGAAGTGGGTCTCACAGACCTTGCAGTTGCCTGTCAGCAGGTCCACGTGGTCCCAAGCATGCTGCCAGATCAGTTGAATGTTGGGTTCTAGAACTTTCTTGCACACCTGGCAGGGCATGGCCTTATTCTCCCGGTTGTCATTCTCTCCAAAAGTCAGCTCATCCTCACTATCATCACTCAGCTCAATCACTTCCTCAGCTGTGCCAATCTCCTCGGTGGGGTCTTCAAACTGTAAGTCATCATCCCCCAGGTCTTCGAGCTGGAGCTCTTCCAACTGCCCGAATCCTGGATCTTTGGAGTGGTCGCTATTGCTCGGGGAGGAATTGGTCCCAGCGGTAATATCTATTGCATTGTCAGGGGTGAAGAAGCTGTTTTTACTGAAGTCTCCATTGCTTTGTACTTTGTATGATGGGCAGGAGCTTGTGCTGGTCTGGATACCTGTGCGGACGGTGCCTAGGACTGGCTGGGTCACCATACTAGGAACAGATGTGAAGGGAGCAGGGGGATCATGGTCTTCTGTCTTTGGTGGAAGAGGTGGTGGTGGCAGAGGCAGGCTATGGTTAGTATCACTGGTAACATTCCTCTCTTCCTCTTTATAGCTTCCTCCAGCATCACTGGGCAACACGTATTTTCTTTCAGAACCAAAGTGCTCCCCACTACCCCGGAGTTCACCAAGGGAATGAGGTGGTTCTGCTGAGGGACAACTCAGGGTACCAGAGTGGCTCTCACTGGTGCCAGTCAAGGGCTTGGCCACAGCAGTGCTCTCCAGGTCAGGAAAGGTGGAATGACAGGCCCGAAGGAGGTCCTCCATACCCAAACGCTCAGCCACCTCATAGATGACTCCAACGTTGATTAGGTCCGTGAAGAGCTCTGATGTGTAGACAAAGCTCAGAATCTTCTCAAAGTTGGCGGGGGTGATGAAGTCCACCACATAGGTCCTGGCAGCATCAAGCCCAGTATTCAGGAAGAGGTTCTGGAAGTAGCCAGCTGCACAGGCCAGCACGGCCTTGTGGGCTGGGAAGGAGCGGCTCCCCACCACAATGGTGACATCGCACATGGTTTCTGAGAGCCGGCACTTGTTGAGTTCCTTCAGCAGGTTATTGGGATGGTTGGTGCTTTGCAGTTTGATCCTCATGCCCATCTTAGCAGCTCTTACGAAGTTGCCTCCTTATCAGCACGGTTAATCTGAGGACAGCAAGAGAAAAAGATGGATGGCCTAACACATCCCTGCAAGAGAGGGGCTTGCAGAAAACATTCTGAATGTTTACAAGCCCTGGCTAGGGAGTGGGAATGAATGGACCCAGAGAGCTGCTCCATTCTGCTCGGGGCAGGGACAGCAATAAAGACGAGACAATGACCTCTTCCCCTGCATATATCCAGAGTCATCAAGATGAAACCCAAAAGGATTGAAGAGAATCTGGCAGCTTGGTCTTGAGAGTGAATAAGAGGTTGTAGCCCTGGCTGTACAGAAGCTAGTGCCTCAGAGCTCAGCCAGAGGCATTCCCTCAGACACAATCTTATGCTTCATTACCAGAGAAACTGGCTCAAGTTTTTCTCATATTAATTTCCTCCTAAACAAAAGCTTTCCTATCTCCTTGAGTATATTCTCTTCCCTCATGATGCCAAATGCCATACACATACTTGAACACAATTATCAAAGCTCCATTAGCCACTGAAGATAAGATAAAGGTGCTCCACCTTTTAGTTTTCTGTCATTGCTGGGTCCTCTCAGCCCCTAAATAAATCCCTAAGTAAACCTCAAATGCTTAAATTCCCACCTCTCCCTCCCAATTCTACATGCCTACTCTCTGGCTTTCCTATAACCCTGAGCCATCCCAGTTACACTCTATCACATTCCCTCTATTCTGCGGATGAAGTAAAACACTCAGGACCCAAAGAAGTAAAGCAACGTAGATACAACTGTGCTACTTAATATCACTTGACAATGTTTTATTCCTTTTTACCACCCTTTTCAAGGTTTATTGCTTCTGTTGACCCTGTACTAACGCATTTACTTGATGCTTAAGAAAGACATCTAATTACATAGGTAAGACTCCCAAAGGCTTGTTTCATACCACTTTCCCCCTTTCCAACTCCCGAACGCCTAAGGAAGAAAAGCTGGTTGCATTCTTGTTCAGTCTCACGACTCGCCCTGCGCAACACAACCCCTTTCTCTTCTCACTAGATTCGACCAACTCCCAACTTTTTCTGGGGCTCGGGAAGCTTCTGAGTATTGCTGGGTACCAGCCGAGCATCTCCCCGGCCCTGGTGGCCACCCATCAACGGACGGCGGGTCGGGGCACCGGGCAGCCTGAGCTGGGGGCAGCTGGGGGGGGGAGGATCCGGAACTTCCGAGGACACCCCAACAATCCGGTGGTGCTGTGGTGGTCTCCCCTCCGGAGAGTCGAATCCGGTAGGGAAGGACGTTGGATCGGGCTGGGGCACTCCAACTCCGAGCGCCTCGGTCCCTCCACAAACAGCGCGGGGTTCCCCTGGTTGACTCTGGACGGGGGGCGGGAGCGCGGCGGGGCGCGGGGCCGAACAGGGGCCAAGGGAGGAGCGGCGGGGCCGGCCGGGGTCTGCGCGCGGGCGGGGAGGATGGGACCGGCCGAAGGGAGAGGGCAGGAGGGAGCCCAGCGAGAGCGAGAGAAAGGCCGGGCCGGGGGTCGGGCCTCGGTCAGGGAC
>NW_007728047.1:297994-308783 GCF_000696425.1 Galeopterus variegatus | reverse complement strand
CGCCCGGCCGCAGCGCCCCCCGCCGCCCGGGAGGAGGCAGCGCCCCCCAACGGTGGGGCCCGGCGCCAGGTCCCCGCGCTAGCAGGGCAGGCGAGTTCCGAGACCCCAGGCCTGGCTTTTTCCTAGCGCTGATCCCCGCGTAGAGCACCACTGCCTCCTCTCCTTGGTGCCTGGAGAGTGAAAATACCCTATCCAAACTCTAAACCCTCATCGCCTCCCTTTTTCTACGTCTCCGTTCCAAAAGCTTCTCTTCAAAACGTCTGCAGTTGTAGTTTTACAAAAAGTTGTAAGATTATTGATTAATGTCTCCTCCACTAGGCTGTGAGCTTCCTGAAAGTGGGGATCTGTGTTTTCCCACACGGCTGTATCTCCCCTCTTCCCACTCTTCCTGGAACAGATGATAGGTGCTTAATAAAGCCTATTTGAATGAGTGAATGAATGAATAAAAGAACACTTGAGGGCTAGACCGCTGGTGGACCCTTCTGATAATTCACTGCTGTCGCTCCTTCCACCTAGACGGCCACATGAAGGAAGTCACAGCATCCCACTGCACTCTGGCACCCCGGGCCTGTTTCCTGAAGCCTGTCCTCCCCAACTTTTTCTAGAACTCTGTCACTCCACACCCTTTTCCAAAATCCTCTCATCAAATGCTCCTGCCCAAGAATTCTCATCAAACTAAAATTTCCTACCCCACCTCCCCCTGCCCCAAGACATTAGAAGTTTTGGTCACCCCACTTTCCCTCCTCAATACAGAGGAAGCCCTCAGGTTCCAGGACCCTTCAGTTTCACCCTGTCTCCCATCCTATCCCATCCCACCCACTGCCTGACCATAGCCAGCAACCAAGCACAACCCCCAGGACAGGCACATGGTGGGGTTCAGTAATTCCTTGATAGACAAATGGGAAGGAAGGAACACACAGGATGTTGACAACTGATCTAACCTAGTTTGGCCATTCAGCAGTCATCAGTTCTCTTGATAAATAAGGGAGATTGTGTGTCCTCTTTTCCAAAACCTCACTTACTGGTACTAGATTATACCAAAAGCAAGCACTATACCAAATGCTGCCAAACGTGTAATATTTGTTAGCTAGGAGACACAAAAACAAGATGTGACATGTTCTTATAGTTTTGGGGTGGGGAAACCCGCTTTGCCCTCTAGTAAAAGGGTCGCTTGGAAGCTAATGAAATGTTCCAGTGGCAGGCCAAGACCCCACATCTGGGCAAGGTGAATGAGTCCCTCTGAAGTGGCACATCATACAACCAGCAGGCTCCAGACCTCCAGTATGACTCTAGAGACATGAGGCTGCAGGGCTTGCAAGGGCCTTGGCTTATTCAGTCTTTCTAACCAACTACCTTAGTTGTCTCTGGAGTGTTGACCCCAGGAAACTTCACATGCTAACAAACCACCTGAAGGATATATATAAAAGTTTATACGGTTTATACCAAAGTCTTTTTAAAGTAAAGCACCACAGTCACAATGATTCAGATACACAAAGCTAACTGAAGAAGAAAAGGTCAGGAATTTATTCAAGGTCTTTTTGACCAGATCTCCTTAGTCATCAACCTCTTTACAACAGGAAGGGGAGGGTCAGCATCCCCTCACACGTTCTTCAAGTACAAAAACAGGAATTAGACTTAAAATTTGTCTTCATTTTTTCTGGAATCCCCAGTATGCAATTTTTGTCAGTTCCACCAGAGAGCAACCTTTCCGCATTTATGCCCCTACTTGGCAAAGCAATTGTCTCATCTCAGCATAGATGCCCAACTGCCACTAAGTCTAAGCAGAAACAACTTTTGAAGCTTTTATGACCCCCCAAAATACCCCAGACTCTGCAAAAGTGTCCCCACTTGAAAAACCTATGGATAGATCATTTTGGAATTACCAGAGAAAGTCTCTGGGATCTTAGGTGGGCATTCTTTGACTTCTGGCTATAAAGCTGACAACGGCGATGCTGAGGTGAGCCCTCCCTCCTTTCCTGGCCCCCCACCGTACAGCTGTTGGTCTAAAGTGGCCTTAGTCGGGTTCTGGAAAGATAGAACTTTCACTGGGGTGAAAGAACTACAAGAAGTGGCCTCTGGCTTCATGGCCCTGTCTTTATGCTGCCTTGGGAGAACTGAGTGTCAACTTTATGTCAGTGCAACCTAGGGGCATGACAAACACCCTTGCACCAGGCTAAGACAGGAAGCCTGATGATTTCCCAGGTTGTTCCATTAGTATCAGTGTGCTGTGATAGTTGGCACATCAGATTAATAAAGACACCCACAACCACATTTAAGTGCCTTACACATTCTGAGGACTACTAGGCCAGCACTGCGGGGGCTGGTAACAGGCACATAATAGAGGAGTCTGAAATAAATGTTTCCCCTTTCTAATAACTGAGGGGCCAGTTAATGCTGAAGATATCTGCTCCTCTTTCTTGGCCTCTACAGTACCTTACCTGTCCACTCCCCACTCTAGCTGGATCAAGTTCTGTGTGCTGTCTGCAGTCCTGCCAGACCGTAAAGTCTGTATATGGATCACCATCTTATCCCCAGGATCTGTCATAGAACCCATGCTCAATATTTGGAGACAGAAAAATGGCATAGTGCTATAGGTGCCTCCTCCTCTGTGGCTGTGTCTTAGCAAGGCTTGATCCCTACCTTCCTCTCTAATTATGTAGGGTCAGATTCAGGGATTGATGTGTTCCAGGCCCATCCTAGAAATGCAGACAAGCCATTCAGAACATCTGTTTTTCTTTATCAGAAGCTGGTCTGTGAAAGTCTTTGATGTTAGAAACTATCTTCCAAATTCATTTTTTTATTCTTTTAGTCACTAAATAAATCTGATACTAATTGTGCAAAGCACTGTGGAAGGCACTGTTGGGGAAATCAATATGTGTACAAAATAGATACTTCCATTTAAATATGTGTGTGTACATATCATATGTATGTATGTACGATGTAGCTGGAAGAGTGAAGGAAAAGAAAAGCTCGCCAACCAACCAACCAACCAAATACATCACATCACTCATATGTAAAAATCCTTTATTGTTGAGGAGTAGAGAGAGACGTTATGTTTTTAATACAGGACACTACAGAAACTCCCGGGGAATCTATAGTCAATGCCCATTGGGATTGGGAATAGTCAGTATACAGTTTCTACACAGGGTGTTGTAGGAAGGATGGGGAAGGATTCAAAGCACAAGAATGTTACGAAGTTGGGGAAGAGAAAGGGAAATAGGAGAGTATGCACCTGGGAATTGGGACAGGGGAACAGTGTCTTCATGATGCGGCCCAGCGGTCCAGAAGAGAAGTGCTGAGGACCAAAAAAAAAAAAAAAAAAATCACATCTTATGGATTCAAAGCACAAGAATGTTACGAAGTTGGGGAAGAGAAAGGGAAATAGGAGAGTATGCACCTGGGAATTGGGACAGGGGAACAGTGTCTTCATGATGCGGCCCAGCGGTCCAGAAGAGAAGTGCTGAGGACAAAAAAAAAAAAAAAAGAAATCACATCTTATGTCCTGTGACGCTCTCATCGATCACCCGCTGGTGGGGCTAGGGAGAAGAGAGAAGGGAAGTCTTAACTCAGTTTTCCCCAAACCCTTTGAATTAGAGGACTGAACTCTGCTAGCGGAAGGTGCTTGCAACTTCGAGCTGCTGTATTTGTCATGCTATTCTAAACAGCTGTGTGTTTTTGGTGGGTTGGGGGATGCAGAAAGATGTGGTAACCAAGTTTACAGCATCCTAGTACCCTCATGAGCCAGGCATCCACACAGTCCCATATGAAGCACCCTGGTGCTAATGCTCTCCCTGCCTTGGCCAGTCCCTCCTCTTCCCAGAAACCTCCCAGAAGAAGGACAGGTCAGGGGATCACTTCCTTTTTCAGCAGTTTCACATGAACAAAATAAGATGAACAAATGACCTGTATTGATCCATCTTGTCTAATCTCCTTTAAATGCTAGCCCCCAGGGACCTTATGTCCTATTCTGCCTGGTACCTAACAGATTGAGAATGCTCCATCAGTGATGAGATTATGAAGGCTGCAATCATGGACCTGGTCCCTCTGAAAGAGCCTGGATTCACCAGCAAACATTAAAAGATTTCCACAATGCACTTGTTTTTGCAATTTGTATAAAATACTATAGCAAAATTGCTCTGTAATTATCTTTATGGCCAGTGCATAACGCTGGAAGAGAGTATGTCATCCAGATATAGCTGCCTGTATAATTATCTGGCCGTTGGCTGGACTGAAATAACCATCTAATGAGAGCAAAATGATACAGTAAGTACCATGTAATCAGCGAGTTACAGTTATTACAGCTCTTTATGCCCTCTCACCCAACACTAAATGGGGGGCCAGACCCAGTCTCTGGTCCTAGGAAGTCACACACAGGTGGTATCATCAAGAGCCATCTCCTTGGCTTTTCAGCTGGCTACCTCAAGACCAATGAGTATGGGTAACAGTGACACACAGAGAGAAGCAGGAGTCTCTCTGCGATTATTGAGCCTTCCCAACCCGTCTCCCCCCCCCCCCCTGTCTTCTTTCTTTGGAAGAACTAAGATATGGTTTCCAGCTACTCCCCATTAGATTTCAGAGTTCCTTGCATTTTTTCCTGAATCGTCCTTGTATATGACTAACATCTAGACCTGGTGACCCAGGATTCTGAATAACTGAAATGTTCAGACTACCTGGGAGGCAAATGCTTCGTCTGTGAATTAGATGTGGTACCTGTAATTATCAGATAATGATCTCCCCATCTTTTGGACAGGTCACAAGAGAATGAAGTCCAAACAATTCCAACTTCTCTGAAGTTGCCCATCAGAGAAGCCCCAGGGGAAGCCCCTCTCCCCATCTTCTACCACTCACTTCCTCTATTCAGTAGTCATCTAGGGTCCATGATACAGGGCAGAGAGATGAAAAAGAGGATGGTGCACGTGCATGCACATGTGCCTCTGAGTGTCTTTGTGTTTGACTGCCAGTGGGCTGGGCACCGGCAGTGTATTTTAGGGCACATGTATGAGCATTAATGCCTGTAGCATCAGAGGAAATGCACAATCAGCAACACCCACACACATGCACACACACACGTACAGTCCCCTTTCCTCTCTCTAACCAACAATCCTTACCTCATTCTGCACTGGAGGGATACTTGAGGGTTCCAAAACTGGGGACATTCTTTTGATTCACATCAGTAGGAGTGTCTGGGGTGAAGTAAATAAATAGCGTAGTTAGGAGCAATCTTTCTGAATGTGACCTTCACCCTGACCCAACAGCAGAGGGCTGGCTATGAGGGGCAGCAAGAAGACGGATTTGGGAGAATGGGGAAGAAGCAGAACTTCCCTGTCCCTCCCTCCCAGCTGCAGCAGGACTATGAAGGTCTCCTTACTCTGCTCCTAAGGAGCACTTGGCTGTCAGTCCAAGCTGGTTGGGAGGAAGCAGCCAAAGGACCCTCACTGCAACTAAGAAGAGACCTGTCTTTCCCTCTGGTGACAAATACAAGGCACTTGAATTCTGTCATTTCCTCACTGCTACCCCAAACCCTTCCACTGTACCTCCATGCACTCCTACCTGGCTGGATGTTCCTCTTGCCCATGAGTCCCACAAAGAAGTCATGCATGTCACCTGCAGAAAAGGGCCAACATTGTCAACAGTGATGATGAGGGAACGATGCATTTCCCCAGACATGTGTCAAGACTTCTGAGACTGGGTTTCTGGTCTGTTTCTTCATCTTGCTGCAGCTCGACTCTCCACGGCTAGCAGGCATATCCCCTTAAGCCCAACCTCTCTGCCCATCTCTCCCTCCTCCACATTTCAAGAATTCTCTGCCCCACCAGGTGCCTGGCTTAGAATCTTCATGGCCACCAAGAGGTCCTCTTGGTCCCCAATGACCAGCCAATGGAGGTAGAGTCCACCACTTCCTTCATGCCTGCTTCCTCCTCAGTCCTGGCGGCCTCTCCCATTCAGGAAAGGCTGGCTGGGCAGTTACAGCTGGCATATTGTCTGTGCCCGCGAGAGTCCACCACTTCCTTCATGCCTGCTTCCTCCTCAGTCCTGGTGGCCTCTCCCATTCAGGAAAGGCTGGCTGGGCAGTTACAGCTGGCATATTGTCTGTGCCCGCTGAGATGGAGCCAGCCAAAATGGCCCCTTGGCCCCCTTCCCATGGACATCTAAGCAAGTGGTCAGCAGAGACAGGGAGGGAGAAGGGGCTACTCACGTTTCTGGGGAGGTGACAATTCCTTAGGATCTGTGAAACCAAGAACAAGTGTGTAAATGGAAAGTGAAAGCTGGAAAGGAACCATTAGAGGAGGGTTCAGATCTCAACCCTAACCAATTCACTAAGCCATGTCTTATCTCCCTCCCACCTGAAGGGGTCTCTCAGGCCATCTAATCTTCAGAATCTGTCCCTTACCCCCTCTCTCCCCAGGGCTGCTTCCTACCCATGCTAGCCTTGCTCAGCACTTTGAGTAATTCTTCCAGAGAGAACGAGCGGCTGTCATAGAGTCTCTGAAGCAACGACGGGGGCAGCTGGTAGACGTCCGAGTACTTCTAGGGGAAGGAAATAAAGAGGGCTGAGAAAGGAGGCTCACACCCAATCTACTCACTCTTTTTCCATAAGAAACAGCCTCCTCCTGAGCCTATCACAGCTGAATCCAACATTCTATTCCTTTCAGGATTTCCTCTGGTTTACGCTGGAAAAGAAGTGGGCACCCCAAGTGCAGTCTGTGGACCAGCAGTAGCACCAGCACCACTAGGGAGCTTCCGAGAAATGCAGAATCTCATTCTACCCCACAACTACTGAGAAAGAATCTGCATTTTATGTAGACTCCCCGGTGATTCATATGCACAGTGAGATTTTCCCTGGTGAGAGGAAAGCATTGGGCATCCTTGTAGTCTGGCTAACTGTCCTGGTTTGCCCAGGACTAAGGGCTTCCTGGGATGTGGGAATTCCCATGCTCAAACTGGGACAGTTGTTTACACTATCTCCCAAGCTCAAAGGGGTCTATCCCCTGGGGCCTCATCCCAGCTCCTGCCAACTCTCAGTGAGAAGAGCCATAGGTTCTTTTCTCCCTGGCATATCAGGAACCAGTTTGCCCAAGGATGTGGTTGTCTACTTAGTGAGTGAGCCATGAAGTCCCCCAGTCTCAAAAAAGGTCTGTCAGAGCAGGTGTCCTTTAGTCTGTGTTCCATGACTGACTCACAGATAGGACTCAGTTCTGGGGACGAGTGGCAGTAGGCAGCTGGGGCATACCTGCAACCCTGAGATTCCACCACTCTGTGCTATGTCCACGGATGTTTCTCTCCCTGTTTTTCCACTGCCTCTCACTGTCTCTTCTTCTCCATGGCTATCTGCCTCTGGTTTTCTCTACCTCTCTCTTTTTTCTGCCCTGGATCTAGGATCTCAGGAAGGCAATATGCTCAGAATGGTACCCTCTTTTCTCCCCCACAACTGAACCCCAGATTCTGGAGCTGCTGCCCAGCAGTGCTCTTGATTGTCCTGGTGATTTTTTATTTTTTTATTTTTTAGCAACTTGGGCACAGCAGGGCAGTGGGCACAGACCAAACACCCAGTTAATTGCAGCTGCAGAGACAATGATAGTGATGTTTGGCGATTCTCACCTTGAATCTCTCTCCAGAGCCCAGGCATCCTGGGGTTATTGTGCACACTCAGAAGTGCATTTGCACAGGACACAACTCCACACATAACTACCCAGTTGCCTAGGCACACACATCCTACCCTTTTCCTGCCCCAATTTCCCTCATCTCACAGACCCTTGGGGAGAAGGGATTGGATGGCAATCCTTCTCTTTCATTGACCAAAAGGGGCAGAGGGGACATCTCATTGCCTAAGGTCTTGCAGCAACTTTGTCTCACAAGAACCCGGGTACCCTGACTATCTAGGACTGAAACCTTGCTGCTCCAAACACAGGGTGAAGCCCATATTTGGCAGTCCCTGGGTGTTTTTTCAATGGGTTCTGGTCTTTTGGATCTGGTGCGACTTCTGCCACCTGCAAGGCTGCCCTGGTGATCTCTCTATTGGCCCAGCACGCAGCTTCCCAAGCAGCTACTTTTCCCAAATGGTTTGAATACTCAGCCCACCTCCTGTAATGAGATGCTAAACAGATTTGAGCTGGAGAGGCAGTTAGACTTCCCATACTGAATTTGTAATAAGTCCTACCTGTAATCATCTTAAAAGCATTTGTACCAATGTAATTACTATCATTTCAAAACCTTGAAGATTTCTTCCCTACTCTCCCCCAGTACCCCTACCCTGACAATTCCTATTCTTTTTTAAAGAGGAACTTTGGAAATCAGGACTCACCTGGTTTTTTGGTTTTTGTTTTCCTATCCTAAGCAGTGAATAGAGGCAGATAGGGGGAGGTGAGAAAAAGGGGAGGGGTTGGGATCTTAGAAGCACCTGAGGTTACTGGGAATGAATGAGCAGAGGATAAAATAATTTATTTAAATTTCTTTTCATTTCAAAAATAAAACACATGTAACTGGTAGGTAAAATAGCATACAAATGACCATCGGGGAGAGAAATTCTGACTGTATTTCATACCATCCAGGAAGTGGAGGGAATCTGTCCCCAGCGAAGGGACAGAACCTGAGCCAGCCCATAGAGGACCTTAGACCACCCCAGCTCACCCCTCGCAGTACCATCCAATCACAAAGTCACCAGTCAATCAACCAAACAGCAAATTTTTAGGGCACCTTTTATGTACAAGGTGTCAAAGACATGCAGCAAGACAGAGACAAAGACGTACCGAGACAGTGGAAACATGAGAGAACCAGAGAGGCAGAGAAATCCAAAGGGAGACAAATTCCCTCTGATGGATAACCCACATAACTCCCAGCCTGGCTTGCCTCACCTTCCTTCCTACAGCTGCCCAGACAGGTGGAGCCCCAGGTTCCCACGGTGTTCCCAGTACTCTGCCAGGGGGTGCCTTACCTTGCTGTGGTCCCCTCCAGGTGCCATCTGCTCCTGTGACTCCCCACAGACAGCCCCAAAGCTCTGAGGCAGGCTGAGGGCCAGGATGGCTATGAACAGTAGGGTGCTTCTCATGGTGCCTTGGAGGGCAAAGGGACAGGACACAGGGAAGTGGGGGACAGAAGGAGAATACAGTACAGTGAAATTCAGGAGACGCTCATGACCAGCAGCCCAGCTTGACCTGCTTCCTCAGCCTCCGCCCCTCCCCTCCAAACCCTGGTCTGAAGAGAGAGCAGAGTCTCTCTGAGCAGGGGTACATCCCTTGGGCTCAGTTTCCCTGATCCCTAATCGGACATCTCCGCGGATGTGCACCTGTAATGAGCAATGGTGCAATAGTGCCAGGGTACTCAGGCTCCTAGGGAAGGTGATAGATTTATAGGACATGCACTGGGCTGTTTCCTTAGTTGGCTTGAGGAGGGATCCTGGATGCTATTTTTAAGTACTAGATAACCCCAAGACTCAGGCAAAAACTTTCCAGTATGGAAAAAGCAATCTGCACCCACAAGCTCCATACTTAACCAGCTCTTGACCCTACAGGCTCTTTCTGCTCACCTTCCCAGTACCCTGCTCCCCTATGGTGAAGTCTGCCATCTCCTTTACTCCCTCCTAACTCTGGCTCCTGTCCCTTGGTGCCAGCTGCACTCCATCCAACATTCTCCCACTTGTGCCTACCTGTGGAGCAGCTCTGAGCCTGGCGCTGGATGGTCTGACAGGATCGGAGAACTGGCAGGGAGCACTGCCAGCTCCTACACACACCGGTGCTGCTGGTGCTTCCAGGAAGAGAGAAACAGATTGGAGGGGATGGGGAAGGTGGCAGGAACTCAGTCTCAGCTCTCTGATAAAGGCTCTAGGAGGGTCTGGGGGAGCCGAGGGGAGGGGCTGAGAGTCACCAATCCCAGGGTAGCTGGAAGGGAGGGGGAAGCTGGTGGGGGAAAGGAGAATGCAGACTGCAGCAGCCACACACACACACACACACACACACACACACACACACACACACACACACACACACACACACACACCCCACCCACCCCCACACACACACACAGTCACAGATCCTGCAGTGAGCTGGAGTTGTCCAGCAGCCCACTTTACAGCAGCACCTGAGCTGGGTACTCTAAGGAATGTTGTGTATGGTTTGTCACAAAATTTCCATGCAGGGTCTAGCTCAATAGGTGTGAACTCTGGACCTCTTTCCCCTCCTTGTCCATCCACCAGCTCCTTGCCCTTTAAATCTTCAGGTTTGACTGCCAGGCTAGAACAGCTTCAGGCAGGTGCCTCTCTTCCCTTGCCACCACCAGAACCACCAGGCTAGGACCCTGAGGACTGGGAGGTCTTCAGGTTTGACTGCCAGGCTAGAACAGCTTCAGGCAGGTAGGTGCCTCTCTTCCCTTGCCACCACCAGAACCACCAGGCTAGGACCCTGAGGACTGGGAGGTGAGTCTGGCGTCCCCCCCACCCCCAGCCCTCATTCTCTCTCTGTCCTCCTCCCAGCAGGAGCTGCCCCATCACATTGGCCCTCAGCCAATTGAGTGTGAGTACTTCCCCCCTGCTGTGGAATTCAGAGACTTCTACCTGCTGTGTAATGCAGTGTGTGCCTCCTTCCACCACCTCACCAGTGCTAATGCCTCTTCCCCTCGGCCTCCCCACCATGTTCCTTCTGACTCCTGAATTAGCCTGACTTAGTTGCATCCATCTAGAGCTCTAACTTTTATCGTCCTGCTGTAATCTCAGAGAGGTGGAACAGAACACGATGGCTGAACTGCAGCCCTACCCCGCCCCTGCCCCAGCATTGATCTCCTAATTGCTTCCCTTTTC